>NC_079368.1:12280000-12360000 GCF_021018895.1 Seriola aureovittata
GTTAAACATGAGTCATATCTTTTTGGTAAAAAAATGTATGATTCTTGCAATTAATTTCACAGGTTAAAATATGACTTTAACAAAAAAGTTATTTAATTTAAAATATAAGATATTCTATTCATTATAGTACAGATGCATTTCTGCTTAAATTAAAACAATGGCTCAAATGGATGGCCTGAATTTTGATGAACTGACATGACTCTTAATTCATATTTGATTGGACAGAACTTTTCAAAACCTTAAACATCAACTCAAAGGTCATGAGCAAGTGAAACTTTGCCCATCCTTGTTAACATTTATCAATTATTCTTATCCATGGAGGTTAGTGCTTATTCCAGATTAGTCTTGTGAAACGGCACAACAAAGTGCACCCTTTTCTTCCCTTCTCCTGCACGCTCTTAGCCCTCTTCCTTCCCTCTTTACCTTTCAGACTGACACCGTGCAGCTCTTTTATCCCAAAGGTTTGAAAGGTTCTCTTCTCCCTGAATACAAAACACTACTGCCTCTTGAACTTTTGATGGTGGCTGAAAAGCAAAAGAAAGTCAGAAACACCTTTCTATAAAGACATCACAGGCAGGGTTCAGGTGTAGTTCACCTGAACTCCATCCATATTCAAAAGGTTTTGCTTCTTCTCTTTCTCCCTCTAGCTAGCTTTTCCTGTCTGGTTATGGCTACTGAAGAGAGAAAACCCTATTCAAAGGTAGAACTCACAAACACGGGACAGCTGTTCAAGGTGCTGGCTGCCTGGAAGACGGGCAGTAAAGGGGTCGTACTCTGGACAAGCTACCCAAAGGTCAGACCGCTGCGCAGCCCTGGTGAAATCAAATTAATCAACACCTTGTCTCCTTACGTTCTTAACTACTGATCTAAAAGGGTTGGGGTTAGACCAGATATAAAAGTAACATGGGTGGACTCTATAGATGGAGTCTTGCCATTCATCAGTGCTTATGAGGCCGAGAAGCAAGGGCTACAAGGAAAGGACAGTGTTCAAGGGTCTTAGGATAAGCCATTGATTACTGTTTCCCACGCACTTTAATCAGCCTGTACTGACACTCAACCACTGCCAGAGAGGGACACCCCATTGTCTTGGAGACAGAAAACACAGAGTTTAGGGGGTCCATATGCCACGCTAATTGTTTATTGACTGTTCACAGCAAGGAGGAAGATAATTAGGGTCATTAAGTAGTGTAACTAAGCAGACACAAGTTGTCAATTCTAGATCCCACCAGGCTCGTTCTCTCTATTGTAACAAGCTGTGTAGGATAACCGGTGCCTTTCCATGGGAAAACAGCTGGAGAAAGTGTGGAAACACTTCTTTTCTGTTTTTATTATTCCTCCGCCTCCTCTGTTCTTCCTCCTCCTCTTCATTCCGTTTTTGTTTATTTTTCCTCCTACGGAAAGGGTCATATACATCCCATCATCGGCCATCATGCATTTTTCACTCCCTTTTTGCCTCTGTTGTTCTGAAGATGTTGACATGAAGACAAACATACTCGCGCACAAACGCAATTAAGTTCCATGTGAAATCTGAGGAAGATGACACAAAATACTACATACACACTGGTACGGGGATACGATTCCTGGGGGTTAAAGGACACATCTTAAATAATACGTGCTGATGTGATTTGCCAATATACAAGGGCTGCTATCACAACTCCATGCAATAAAACAGACATACTTAAACTTTAAATGCTCCTCCTTGTCCTCTCTGTCACCGTTTAGGTAAATTCATGTAAATGTTCTGCAAAGGAGGTTCCAGTGAATTTGGAGGAAAGGGAAAACGTCTTCATCACATCAGCCTTGGACAAACACTTTCTCCTCTTAATTTTATCTCGTCTCTCGGAATCTCAGAACACGCTGCTCCGATGCCTTGATAACCTTTAGTCATTTGGAGGTCAAGGCACTCATGAAATATCACGAGAATCAGCGCCCGATGTTATGTTTTAATGGTCCCTTACTCCCCCTCTCTTGTGCTCTGGATTGTTATTTTTACAATTTTAAAGCCAAGATGACAGAACGTTACAGTTTATCAAATCAATCAACTAGCCATGTAATTCATTTAATGCTGACACAAGTTCTGACTTAACAAATGTGTTCAAATTTCACTGTATCCTGTACAGCTGCAAAACTCAAGTGAAAGGAAACACATTTTTACTGTGGGAAATTTCTAAAGTAAGCTCTCATTCCTTTTGCAAGTAGCTTGATGAGGTATGATGCAGATAAAACACATCAACATGGATAATGTTCTTCTAGGTTCATCACTTTTTCACCCCAGTTTGTCTCCCTCATGCACAGTGACAAAAACTTTCACTTCAAAGATCATGAGAAATAGTCCTAGAGGCATACTTTTTAATAAAACACGGTATGTTTGGATTTTCACTGGTGGAATTTGTATTAAGCGGGTGTCGAGGAGGTGTTGAAAGGGTCCGAGGCAGACGGGCCTTTGCGAGGACGCCTGTGGGGTCCTGAGGCTCCGGAGCATGTGGGCAAAACCATCAGTTACTCCCAGATTTTATCAGGTCACTACAGCAGCTATGCTTAGACTCCCGAGGGACACACAAACACACAGCTGGGGAAGGCATTAGGGCACAGAATATGAACCACAACCAGAAGGAGTAGGCTACAGGGGATTTTCTCCTGCGTGTCAAGTGTGTGCGAGTGAGACTAAATATGTGGGTGAGTGAGAGAACATAAGTAGTGAATAGTGGAAATTGTGTCTGTAGGTATGTGCATGTGCATGTGCGTGGGTGTGTTGCTCCATGTACGCATCTGTAAATTTATCTCTGCATACAGGGTCGGCCTGCTTTATTCTGTGCCGTGAAACATTAGCAGGTGGGGAAACACAGTTCTGGGAAGCTAAGATGGATCAGACAGAAGAAAAAGGAAGAAGAAGCAGACACAGAATCGAGGAAGGGGGTCTACAAGTGCAGGGGTAGGACTTTTTAACTTCTTCGTGACACAACACAGAGACGACTTACAAATATAAAAAAAACAGAGAAAGAGAGAGAAAAAAAACAATAAATAAAAAAACTTTACTACTTGCTGTAACCCCCCATACCTTCCTCCATGCGTTGGGGAGCACTGAAACTCTTGAATTTGCATAACAGCAAAGGGCAATCAATGGAAGAGGGGCCCTTTGTTAGGAACTGTCAACGGAGGCAGGGGCCGCAAGCCTGGAGCCCCCGTGTCAAAAGTGCTTAGTTGGGGTGCCACTCGGACATGACAGGGCCTCAAGGACAGGGGCAAGGGGTTAAACTGCTAACAACATTAAATGTCACCCTGGCCCTGCTTTACTATGAAAGACATGCAAAGTGGCTTACATCAAGCACTGTCAGCAAGGTTATGTGATATATTACACTTCCTTACTCAACTTCCCCAAAATTTCTGCATTCATTTCCTGTTAGAGTTTGCATCCGGCGAATATGCATCCAAACTAAAAAAAAACCAAAACAAACAAAAAAACGTGTAACTATTTAATATACTGAATAAAATGCACAACGATGCTGATTTGATGATTTGATGAGATTTTGGTCATGTCATATAATTAGAGAGGGATCGTACGTATTAAACTCGTATGACATAGTTATGTAGATTAAACCAGTCCTGTGTATCAGCGAGGCAGCTGACAAAATGTTGATGTTTACTAACAGTGTGTCTCCCTGTTCTCTGTTTCTTCCCTTTCCTAATTCTTAAATAATGCTACTCATTCAAAGTTGGCTTTTTCATCCATTATGGATCAATACGATATTTGATTTTGTTTGTTCTGTACCAAGTGTCAATGTGCACAAGTCAAAGGGAAGCAGCCCTTTGTTTCATCCTGTTAATAAACACTAAAGCATTTAATATTTCATCTCCTCTACTGAAGGGCCTCTGAGACGTCACTGTGTTTAACACCCGGTGTTTGCGAGACTCCTAACACTTTCTCTCTCTTTCTGTGTCTCTCTCTCTCCGCTTTCTGTCTTTTGGGTTTGTTTGCAACTCAGATGTCTGCGCAGGACTATGTTCTGTAACTTATTTAACAAGGGTTCATTCTCTTGAAAGCAGTTCTACCCGCAGGACCGACCGAGGCTTTGACTCGACTTTGTGTACGTCTATTAATAAATTAACTATTCTGTCACAATCTGAAGGAAAGATTCAATTATTCACAAATTGCGATGCATAATTCCATCAACCATGTTTTAAGCAGGGCTATGAATAATTTTTGCCATTTTACTTTGGATAATTAAAGCAGTAAATCTCTTTGTGAGGCACGTAACGGCCTTTACTGACTCTATGGTTCATGTTACAATGAAAAAGAAAACAATACACATTTTCTGTTATGGTGAAGCCAGCATTAATCAACAGCTCCAGGTATGAATATGCATGCAGCGATTTAGTTAACATCTCTTATCGGAATATAAATCAGTCATTTATTGGCAATCTTTCAGGTGTGGAGGATGGGAACAGGCGGGTGAGAATATGGGGGTGAAGAAAAGAAATAGAAACATATTGAAAGGGTGAGGATTGAAGAGATGTGTTGGTGAGGGTGGGTGTGAGAGATTTAGAAAGACAAAGGATGTTGAGTTTGTGTGTGTGTGTGTGCATGAGTGCGCATGTTAGATAGAGATATGGATAGGGAGATCAGTTTACCACAGCAAGTGTGTCCTCTGGCTCTTTTTCCACTCGATTTGGGGATACCGCATTAATTTGGGGAAACATGTATCTCTCTCTCTCTGCCTCTCACACCGTCTTCATTCGCTCCCTCCAGATGAAGACTCAGTGTGCTCACAGCTCCTCTGCCATATGTCTCAGCTGAGACAAAAGTGCCTCTTAGGGTTTTTCTCGCAGTATTTTTCTCCAGTCACACGGTTTGCCCCTGGTCGCTGCACTAACCCAATTAACAGGAAGCCCATGGCTCCCCCTGGTCAGATAAAGACACCCCCCCCCTCCTCTCCTCACACACACACAAACACATACAGCCACACAAAAGCCCCTCTCTCTGCTCTCTGCTGCCCCTGCTGACCTTTCTGAACCATACAAAGATAACAGCTGCTCACCATCCACTTACATTGATATGAACAATGACAACAATGGTCCCAGTAAAACAATAGTAAACGATAACTGGGCGATAAAGGTACACGTGGTTACACACTGTGACCTGCATGGCAAAAACAAAGAAGGAAATCCATCTCACTTTTACATCTGCTTATATAAGTCAACAGAAATTCTTCCATATTCAAAATACAATTATAATTCAAAATATTTCACTAAATATGACATTGTAATTAAAAGGAGATGTCTGACAAACAAACAAAAAGAAATCGCTATGACATAGGTCAGGTATAAACACAGCCCCCTAGTGTCCTAAAAGTCAAACAAGCAGACAATGTGTGACCAACACATCCTGGTGTGGCAACTGACCAGGAGAGAGAGTGAGAGAGAGACAGAGCGAGAGAGAGCAAGAGAGATAAAGAAAACAGGATGACTTCTAAGGCCACAAACACATCAATCAACCAAATACCCATCCTCCCTCCTTCTCTCCCTCTACCACTCTCCGGTCCTCTATCTCTTTGTCACAAACACACACGGAGACACACACACACACACACACACACACACACGCGCGCGCACACACACACTTCCACTTCGGCTGTCTCAATTAACCCATGGTTAATCTTGGACCTCCCGTAGCAACTTCTAAAAGGGATCCGGGTAGAACGGGAGATGGTATCTGCCAGGAAGATTACAGTGCGACAGGCAGATCAAAGAGGGCCGGACTTTGGGCCCCAGCGATTAGCGGTAATTAAATAAAGTATGTCTGTTTAAACTTCATTAGCAGCTGGGCGTTTGCTCCACCAGAGTGGGCACAACTCAACCGTCCTTAATTAAAAGATAATCCACAGGATCGCCCCCTAATCTCCTTCCAAAATATGCTCTCCTCTCCCCCCATGACGGAGGTTTTCAGTCTGCTGCTACTACAGAGAAGGCCGGTGGGTGGAGGTGAGCACTAAACCCGCCAACAATCTGAATAGCAGCCAGGCGAGTGGGTTCTTCCTCTCTCCCTTCTCCCAACCCCCCGACCTGGAGAGGAGTAGAGAGGAAAAAACCTGCCCCCGATAACATCAATTTAGCATGCTATTATCTCCAATGGTGGAAAACTACACTCCGGCAAAGTCTGACATAAATCTTGGAGAGCTGGGGGGACATTGAATATGCATGAGCTGAAACAGATATGACACTGCTGGCACATTAATATTCTTGTCACTGGAGGTTTTCAAACTTTCAAGTCGATGACTTGAGCGAATCCAGTCTGGAGTTTCCATAAAACAGGGCAAAAGAATATTATACATAATTAAAGACCTACAAGCTTCTGAACTCTGAGGGCGAAAAAGAGAGGAAGAGAAAAAGAGAAATGTGTGGCTGTAGATTCCATAGAATTTAGAGGAATCCACAGTTTGAATAAGGGTGAAGGGATCCGACTGTATGGATCAAATAAATTCTCTATCAGTGTCAGTTTCTTGATGTTCAGGGCCAAGGAGCACATGCTCGACATTCAAGTATTTTGTTAAAATAATGTGTGCGTGGGAGAGCTCAATATGCCACCACATGAGAGAAAGAAAGACAAGCTATTTTAAAAAACTGGGCACACACACAGTTTAGTTGTCAAAGTCACTCAGTCACATGCGAGTAAAGTGAGCGAGGAGGACTGATGGTTAGATTGTAGCTTTGTTCTGCAAATGAGTGGATATTGATCCTAAAGTTGTGATAATTACACGGTCATGGCTCTCTGGCTAAAAATCTCCAAAGCCCTTATTTACGTCACTCACAGAAGGCAAATTAACAGTTGGACCTTCCATGGCCCAGTTTTTCCTCTCCCGCGTTCGGTTTCCCTTGCCTGCTTGCTAAGTACTCATGTCATATGCCCTTTCTATCAAACTAACCCTCACTCTGTAATCAAGGGTCATCTTTGAATCATTTCATTTCATAATCTTGAATTTGGGGAGATTAGTTGTTCCCGCTCTCTGTTTATATTTATGTCTATAAATTGTTGGGCCTCAAGCAATCCAAAACAAACTGGCCGCCCTGCATTTCCCCCTGGTTGCTCTTTCACAAACTGTTTACTCACCCCCTGTCACCCTCCTATTTCCCCTAAAACCCCCCACAACACCACATATAAAACACAATAACACACATACACACGCACAAATACGTACACAAACCAGCTGCCCCTGAGCCCTGGTTGTCCCAGATTACCTTCAGTTCACTTAAGGGAAGACACGCAGTATGACCCATCTCCACCAAAACGCTTTATTAAACTCAGATGTGCGACCACTTTCTAAACAACATGCTCTTATCCTCTTTCGCTCTGGTTGAACCACGGGGTAAAAAAAGGGATCCACTCAAACACTATGGTATCTTCAGACTGATCAGACTTGCTTTGAGGTTTCACCCAAACCGTGTGAACACTGAGCTTTCCAACAGGAGGATGAAGAGATGGATAGAGAGATAGATGGCCCACTGATCCTGCTCTGGTTTACTGACCAAGGAAAGGGCCGCAGGGCCTGGTGGCGCAGCAGTGATCCAGGCCACAGTCTGTCTGGCTTCGCAGACAGTCACAATGAAATGAGAGTGAGCAACAAGCTCAAGCACCACATGCACCGTCTATGAAAAGCATGTAACACACAGCAGAGATCACACTGTACATAGAGCATATTTATAAAAATGTACAGTATATTTAAGCATGAATTAGACTCCAGCTCAGGGTAGATTTAACATACACAGATTGACAGTATGACAGGGTGGTGTGGTTATGTTGGTTACGGTTCAGGGTTGTCTGAGGACCTGGCAGCGAGTCGAGGAAGAAAATGTTTATAGAGATGACGCACTCAGAAGAAAGAAAAAAAAAACACTGACTATTTTCATTCATTTAGATACCATGTACAGTGCTGATACACATACTGCATCACACTGTAGACTGGCTAACTGATCCATCAAATCATGAGGCCCCGTTGCATGTATGAGCTGCCATTTGGTTCATCATGTTATGTGAAATTGACTTTAAACCAATGACCTGTCATACTAAAAGCAAACACACAAATAGGGGGCATATAAATTATGTGAATTATACAATATGCATATTGCATAAATACAATGCAGTGTATGCACAGTGTCACATTACTTTAAAAGGTGGTAGTCAATCACAGTACATGCTGCAGTACAGGAATAAAGAATGAATATAATGGATAAGCCTGTGATGTAGAATTGAAATATAATACACCACTTTCAATTGAGTTACAAAAGAAGTCATGTCTCTTTGTGCTATTAACCAATAAATAACCTTCCGCTTCACAGACATAAACCCTTAAACACACCGATACTGCAATCACAGCTGACAGAGCCTCACTTGAAGAGAATTACATTAGTCACGTTTACTTCTTCAAGGAAATAATATACTGACCTCTCCATCCTACACTATTGTTGCAACAGTAGCAAGTACAGTCATGAGGTTACCATGGTCACAGCAGGAGCAGTGGCAACAGCAGCAGTAGAAACAGTAGAAAAGGGGTGTGAAAGAATGCATGTGGGGGGGAAAGAGATTACATCGGCAGCATTGTTAACAGACATATTTCATAAATTGATCCAGTTCACATAACAAAGCTGGGGAGCAGACACATAGCCTGACCTTCACCATCTCTTAAGCAGACCAACAATAAATAAATAAAACCTTGCTCCTTTGACAGCCGCTATCTGTAAGCCTGAGCCAGAAACAGCCAGGCCAGACCCCCCTCTACAACTCTTCTCTCGCTTCCTCCCATCACCTCACCTCTCTTCCCTCTTCATCGTTTGTGGAGTATCTGTGCACCTTCGGGTTATTCATCATTCGCTGTAATATATCCCTTCCCTGTTCTCTTTCTCTCCTCCGCTACCTTTCCCCCTCCAACAAATTCATTTTGCCCTTGACAGGGCCCGGCCTGTGTTGTGACACTGGACACCCCGTGTGTAGCCGCTTCTATGACACTGGGCGACAGGCATTTAAAACCTGCCCGTTCCCAACTGGATGGAGTTTTAGATAGAGGGCCCAGTCTGGCAGAGAGAGAGGGAGGGAAGGAAGAGTAGGGATAGTAGGGATAGTAGTGAAGGGGGGAGGGAAGGGAGTCAAGAGGTTTGCAAGGACAGCTCAGCCTTGTCACACCATTACAACCGGCTGTGGCTATATCGCCGTCTCCCTCCTGAAGGTGTTTTTCAGCTCCAGTTGATAAAAAGCCCCTGGGCAAGGTGCTTAGGTCGGGTCTTTAAACACAAGGGGAAATCTATCCCGCCTCTCGGGCTCTTCCTGGCCGATGCCACCGCTCTCATTTCCCCACTCGTTGCCTTAATTTGACGGCAAGGCCAGATCCTGTTGGTGTCAGCGAGCTTGGTGAATGGGCAAATGTCACAGAGTCACAATGGCACAAGGAATTGTCAAGCACCTTGTATCGTACATGGCAGCTGCACAGGAAGATAATAGATTAATTTCATGAGTGTCTGAGCCCTACAGGACAATATTGCTTTTTCTTTCACCCATCCCATTCTCGCCGGATTGTTGTCTCACACTGATACACACATTTTCCTGTAGATACACACATACCCATGTGTTCCCTCTTTTCTTTCTGAATTTATTTAGTGACACACATTTCTCACTTTTTTTTTTTTTTTTACACGGAAGAGGTTAGTGTGTGCTGGAGGCAGGGAAAGCCACAGAGAGCAGGAGGAAGGAAATTCCAAAGACATGTGTGTGTGATTTCGAAACAGCAACATCTCTATTTTGACTAGTGTTGAATCTCCGGCTAAACACATCAAGCAATTATCACCACTTTAGCTAGGAAACCTGTCTGTTCTTCTCACCATTACAGCTCACAACAAGTTCACCTGCAGAGGATGAAGCCTTATGAAAAAAAAAAACATAATCCAACTGGGATAAATAGGGAGAAATGCTGAAGAGGGTAGTCAGGTTAAAGACCCTCTTTGGTTCACAGAGAAATGTGTCTTCTGGTCAGAGAGATGCATGAGATGATGGACTCGTAGGCAATTGCCTGTGCTTTACATGAGCATATGCTCCCAACAAGAATTACCGGAGCAGAGCATATCTTCTCGGGTATGTGTGCATATACAGAGAAGACAGCAATTAGGCAGATTGACAGCCCCACTGCACTACAATCCATGCATTTACAAAGACGTGAGGAGAGAATGAGAATGCATGCTAGTTACATTTCACGCAAATGTGATCCTGTCCGCAGAAACATGGATATATAATCTGAATAAAATTCACGTATACTATTGATAAAGAAAAAAATATACAGCAAGAACTGCTTGGTTAGAACAGCCTCATTTGACCCCAGTGAGGTTGAAACCAGCCCAATGTGTGTCTTG
Organism: Seriola aureovittata; assembly: GCF_021018895.1. NCBI lineage: Eukaryota > Metazoa > Chordata > Actinopteri > Carangiformes > Carangidae > Seriola > Seriola aureovittata. The sequence continues at coordinate 12,290,390 of NC_079368.1, forward strand.
TTGTGGAAGTGCATGTAAAAGTGGCATCTCTGCTGTCATCTTTTATGCATCTCTTTGGGTTGCTGTGATGCTGCCGAGCCTCAATGAAGAACATCAGTTTGGTGCTGGAATGATGCAGCCCAGCCGGGGCATTTTCGCGGGCACTGAGCTTTTGGCCTCGCTCCACAACCCGCAGCGGCACACACTCAATCTGCACTTCAATGAAATCTTTTCATGCCATTAGAAAAGAAATTAAATCTGAAGGCCCGCTTGCTACTTTTTTTTTTTTCCTGACTGCATCACAAAAGGAGGGCAGGAACAATGGAGGCATTGGGTTGTTGCAGCTCTCAATTGAGACGTACTGCTGAAATGCACAGCATTATTATGAGGACATGCCGGCTGTGGTCCAATCTTCTCAGAATGATCCACATAGTTAGCATTACTGATCCTGCCGCTTCCCAATAGGAGTAAATGTCTGGAATTCCGGGCCGCCTACTAAGAGATGCCACACTAGCCAGCAATTATTAGCATCTGTGATGTCACCACGCTGCACAAAGCGAGGCAGGGAAAGGACGAACAAGAGAGGCACTCTGGACAGTTATCTGGGTTTTCCAAAGGAATCCTGCATATGTCAGAGTCATACAGTCACACACAGAGCTAATTAAAATAAGCATAATTAAGTAATAAAATATGAAAAAAAGGTGAAAAGGAATATCTGCATACTTAATGGTATCAGATCAATGCACAAAATACATGTGAATATGTGAGCACCTGTTTTTATACTATAAAATCAGCAAACTTTACAAGAGGGCCCTTGATATATATATATATATATATAAAGAAAGAAAGTAAAGAGAAAAATAGAAAAAGTGAAAGGAAAAACTGAATTGAATAACTATCTGAGTACATCAATATTTCACAACAGGTGGAAATTCTTTAGAGCCAATTATTTCTTTTTTAATGTGTGTGAGAAAAGGCAAATTAAAAGAGTTAAAGTAGCGAGCCTGAGAAAGATATAAACTTAATAAATTTTCCCTCAACCATCATTCACTATGTTTGGCCATTCTACTAGAGCTTGTCTAAGGAAGCTAGTCCTGTACAGGTCACCATGGCAGACTTGTCTGCTGGGTGCTAACATGGCTGCTCTGAATGCTAACTAAGCTTCTACACAGCCTGCCTGCATCTGAGGCCGAGAGGGCCTTCATCAGGGGCACCCTGCAACTGACTCAGTAAGAACCAGGAAAAATGAGCAAAACAAAAGTCTATTCAGGCCTGGGCCTATGTGCCGACTTGCCCATCCCCCTCTTAAAATGCAAAAAAGAGGGAAAAAGAAGGGGAATGAAATTGAGTGAGTAATGAAATGAATGGAAGTGAGAGAGAGGATTTATCGGTCTCCATTGCACTAATCAAATGGGATGGTGAATGACAGCTGGCTGTCATGAGTGTTGAGTTCTTCTTCTTCCTCTTTTGTTCTAAGGTAGTTTTTATTTCTCTATGGCTGAGTAAAGAGGCGTGTGTTTGTGTGTTAGTGCATGTGTGTTAAGGCGTGTGCATGTGCGTGATGGATGTGTGATTTGGGGGGTTGGTACATTAGTTGTTTTGTGTTGCCTTGCCACAGGGTGCCCTGATGGGCTCCGCAGGCAGTACTGATCCTCGTCACAGTGGTCCCCGAGCAGTTGCCATTATTGCTGTGATGCTGCTGACTTGACTCGAAACCGAAAACTTTAGTAGAGACAAAACCGGCTCTGAATGTTCAAATAGACAAATTAATCAGTAGAAAACAGACAGTACTTTCTGCTAATATTACACACTATTCTATTACCCCCCCACACACACACACACACCTCCCCTATGAGTAACACTCAGTCAGTCAGCCCCTTGCTCTACACACCACCTCATTTTAGTCTCTCATTATAAACAAACTAGACTCAACTGTGCCCCCTAACTTATGGCCTTTGACATAACCCTCACCCCTCTCCCCTGTTAATGAATTTGATCATCTTAAAACTACAGTAAAAAAAAAGACTTTAGTAGTGTCAACTTCACTGAAGTTTTTACTTAACAATCTCTTAAGAAACAAGCAAGTCAGAAGGAAAAAAAAATCTATAAGTATACAGGTGGAATGTGAAATTACCCTCCCTCCTCTCTTGCTCTGTGTTGTCTGAGCTGCTGTGAGGTCAAACTCACAAGTGAGACACCACATCCTGGACATCCGTGTTTGGACTAATTTCAAGTCTCTAGTCACCTGAAGATAATGGAACACTGTCTGCCTTCCCCTCTGGTCTCTGACAGTTATTGTTCCTCAGCAACCCATAAATCTGCAGCACTGGGATGTTTGCTAAAAGGGGGATCTGGGTCAAAGGTTGGTTAGCCCTGTCCTTTGGCCCCCTCATGCCAGATGGCACCTCAAGGTTTCTCAGGCTGTCAAGAGCACACTCTCTGTCTCTCTTTACTACCCACCACCCCTCTTCACTCCCTAACTCGACTTGTGTTGTCACCCCACGTCTTCCCGACTCCCACTCTTTCTCCCCAACAACCCCACCCATTTTCTCTTCTCACCCTTAGGCCCCAGACCCACAGGACTTCACCCCTCCTCATCGTCCTCTCTCTCTGCAGAGATTCCACTCCTTTTCTGGCCGTAGAGATTCCATTATAGGGTAAACAGGAAGGGAAATCTGAGCAGACACTGGGAAATGGCTGTAAAACCCCAGCCAAATACCTACAGTGAGAATTGGGGTAGCGCACTGCGAGCACTGGCATTATCATCCACTAATTACCACATTTTGAGGGATTTTTCACATTTTCTTTTTTTAACCCCTACTACATTTCCCCTTCCTCCCTTCCATTTTGTTTAGCAAATAGCTTTTTTTAATCCTCATTGAATCAATTTTCTGTGTCAAAATGAATAAATTAGCTTGCTTTATTTTGGAATAAACCATTAATACAGGAATGGCTGGTAATTAATTTCCTGTAATTGCCCCACCGGGATTGGTGTCAGTTACACCCACTCCATGGAAATGCTGTGTATTAGCTTAAACATGGCTCTTACTGTGCTTCGGTAGGATTTGGGTACCAGTTTTTGTAAAAGGAGTGGTGACTTTGGGGCAGGGGGAGCTAGTACAGAGCTGTTTGATCTAATCTGTATTTGAGGAAAACAGGAAAAATACAAATATACCACTGTCACTCATCTCGTACATGACCAAATTAACTCTGAAAATTATATGTTATATATATTTCTAAAGACTAGCAAGCAATGTATGTTTTTGTATGTTATCAATTCTACTTGAGCATATTAGATGTAGTTAATACTTGAACTTAAGCCTAAGCCTGAGCTTATATCATGGCTGCTTGTAGTAATAACTCTTTGTACATAACTCCAAAATGCTTCTTTAGTTGTAATACCCACACCAGGCTGTTTAACATCTCTAATTTGTCATTTCCAGGGGATGGCCGGCAGAGCAGACTGAATTGCCTCCTCTGGGCTAAGCTCCTTATGTTAACTTGTACATATTGGAGGATTTGTGTGAGCGAACTCAGTGGGTCCAGGTAAAGAAGTCCCACTCCACTGGCTGTGTAAACAAAGGATATGAGGGAGCTGCTGCCATGTAGCCTCACTCAGCAAGAGTCTGTGGCTCCAATGCTGTACTTTAAGACCTTGAGACAGCACATTAACATCCGTCTCCCCAGCAGTCTGATTTAGGAGTCTTCTCCAACAGGTTCCCTCTGCACCCACTGCCCCCATTCAGAGGCAAAGCACGGCTTTCCTGCGGCGTTGGGGCAAGGTGGCAGAATGTTGGCTGGTAAGTGTGTCACCCTGGCTGAGGTTGGGGCACAGTGGCACAACGGGAGTGTTTCTATTCCCCTCCTCCATCTTTTTCTCCCACTTCCTCTCTCTGTTTCTCCATCAGTCCCGCCACAACAGCACACATGAAACCAGGGCATGCCCCCAGTGAACAGCGGAATAGGCAGCTGCCACCAGTGGGCCTGGAAGGGCCTGACTTAAAAAGAAATTCAGTGAAATAGCTGTAACCCAAAAACAGCCTCAGTGAGCCGCAAGCCTCCATTGGTGCCCCTATTTTCCTATTTGAGATGAAGTGATGATAACTGCAGTGAGGGAGGGCAGCGGTTATGGAGCCTGCCAAAAGACAGACAGATCCTTCCCCCAGGTCAGGAACCATGGGGAATGGGCAGGATACTGAATCATGGGGCTACTCAAGGTTCCATTGTCAGTCTTTTTTTTTTGATGTCAAAAACACACATTTTTATACACATGTTCTGTGTTTATGCACATACTCTGCATGCACAAGTTCCTTCAGACACACACACACACACACATTTATGAAATAGAATTTCCAGATATCTTACGTTGCAGTCGATTGACGTATAGCTGATGTAGCGTAAGGCTTGCTGCCTCAGACAGAAATAGTTCTCCAATTCGTAATCAAATACACACCTTTGTCCCATTTTCACTGTACATTTTGAAAATGGCTGAAGAAAGAAAACAAACAGTTGTATCCTCTGAAGAAATATACAGGGAATGTATTAAGGAAATAGACATGAGGTAATCTCCACCAGGGGAAGCAAAGTTTAGAAGGTTTCAATAAAATGCCCATGTGAAAACCAACGCATCTCTGCAAGCTCCTTTTTCTCTCCATAACTTTGTGGGATGATTATTCACAGCTGTAAAACTAGCATATAGACATCTGCTTTTCTGTGTTGTTACAGGCAAAATGACGGACGCTGCTCAGTAACACAGTTGAAGAAAAGGACAATGTTAGTGCCTGAAAGCTGGGGAAATATTATAAACCAGAAATACCAAAATGCTAAGTGAAACCAGAGTTATCAGGACGAGAGAAAAAGAGTGGTCGACTACGCAGCAATTTTTGCATTTGTCTTTTCTGGAGAGGGAGAGAAAAAACAAAAAAAAAACGGACTCAATGACTGCTTTGTTCAAATTTCATTCTCCCCCATAGTGATATATTGGTCACACAAAGGCTGAGCAATTGTGGTGTACTGAACAGTTGAGGCTCACATGTTCAGTTTCTATACATGTATATTGCAGTATGTGCCGTTAAAGCCAAACAAAGAGGGGTACAAACCTATACTTCCTAATTGTAAGCTTCGCAAACAGACACTAAGATTGATGAGGAGATAATCCATGTAAGATGCGTCTTGTTGGAAGTCTACTCTCAAACACTTGAACAGAAACACTCCATCAGGATTTGAAGTTGAGAAATAAGGTGAGGTCTAAAGTGAATCAATATCTTGGCTGTGGAGTGGCGGCCACCTGCCAAAGAGACTGGCATATCCACTGTGTCTTCCTCTGGACATCAAGGCTGAGTAGTGAGTCCTCTTAAAAGCAGAGGATTCCTCATAGTATATGCCTCTAAATCTGGGCTATGTATGTTATTTTTTATAGATAAAGTACACTTATTCTCCTGTTGATCTTTTCTTTTTTTTTTTTTTTTTTACCAATCAATCAGGGGAAAAGAAGAAAAAAACATTCAGAATTTTCAGTTTGCAATTTGACTATCTCATCCATGACGAAAGTGCCCAGACTCTGAAATGTAAGGGTTTGGAGGTCTCATTTATATTAGTTCTGAATGACCTCAGAACAATCTTGGGAACTATACTGAAAGTCTGAGACAAATAAATCCAGCATGGCGGAAATCGAGATAAGGAAACAGAGAGCGATAGCGGGAACAGGAGCAGGAGTGTGAGATCTCTAAGCCATGTTAAAGCGGCAGGGTAGGGCACTGTCATGGCTGCATGTCTGAGAGGGCTTCAGCCTTTGGCTCTCTGTGCATTTTAACACACCATAAATCACTCTCCCAGCCCAGCCCTGCATTACGTGAATGATATATTTTATTTACACTATAGAGGAAAACACACATGGTCCTTATTAATCATCTCCCACCTTTAATAATGAGTCAACTTCCACTCATTCATCACCACTTCCAAAGCCATGCCTGCAGAGAAATACAGAGGGGGAAGAAGGAGGAAAAACAAACACAGTTGGCTAACAAGGTTGTTTGAGAAAGGATATGTAAAATGCTTCAAAATGCGATTGTCACATTCTTATGGCATTAGAAGCCAATACTGTAATGTGGTAGAGCTTGGAGATTTTAGCCTTGGGGATTTTAGCTATTTAGTTTGTCACTCTTTGAGAGTAAAATACCTAGATGACATGAGAACTTTTCTGCTCCCTGACATGTTTATACAAGCTCGCTTCAGCACCATTACTCATTCTCACTTGTCTCTCTTAGAAGTCTCCTCTAATGATCGAGCAGAAGCATAACCACAGCCCTATGACATGGGTGTCATAGAAATCTGCTACATTTGCCAATGTGGCTGCATTACTGTCAAAGCTCATCAAAATGAGGCATTTAAAATCTCAACCTTTCTCCACCCCCTCACCCACTAGAAAAGATGTGCACTAAACGATAGCTGATTTCTCGTCTTTGTGCTTAAAATAGATTTTGCTCTGCTATTAGAACTCAAGTCGGATACAGTGAAACATTTTTAGAGTGATTCCTCATGTTTGAAATGATGTAGAAAGCAATCCGTCTTAACAGCAGTCTCAGAAAGTTGTACTTAACTATGTTCAGAGACTTTGGAACTATTCCAAGTCACACAAGAGAGGGCAAGAAAGCTGTTGAACACATCTCCACCGGTCTCTACTGTGGGAAATATAATATGACACTGAGATAATAAGTGACAGCAGACAACTGTAACTAAATTCTTATATGAGGGAACATAAAGGCTTTGCCATGTGAGGAGCTAGAGAAAAATCAGTGGCAACACATAGTGGTGGTAGCTACTGTAGGATTATTGATGTTTGAGGACTGCTGGCATCCTACAGTTCTGGAAGTAAAAACAGAGCCACACATCAAGTAAGTTCAGTGACACAGTCAACCTCCACGAGTTAAAAACAAAATGAGACAATTGTGCACACTGAGAATAACAGCTTGTGCCCCACCTCCTGGTTTGTGGGGAGTATTCTCCTACAATGTAAATCCACATTTGGAGCCACACAACAAACATATTGTTTGTGAGCGTGTGGGATTTATTTCTCTATGACATATTGTGTTTGTACATGTATCTGTCTATAGCCATTATTTATGAAATACCTTATTTCTGACTATTTTATCTTCAGTTGCCAGTTCCTTGTAAACCCTATAGCAGTAATCACAGATATTCAATCGATTCCTCATTTTCTTCTGCACCAAAAATGGAAATACTGGACAGGGAATGTGTAGATGGTGGCTCTGAAATTGTGTAAATATAAGTAACAAATAATTGAAAACAAAGAAATAGTTGCAGAGTAGTCCGTCATTCAGTAATAGCTTAGATCTTCTCAACACTGAGGCCTATGTTTGTACTTAATGAACCGAGAAAAAGGTCATTACAAAATAGCAATATCATTTCTTTGAGAGCGCTATAGCTATCATAAAGTGAGTGGGAAAGTAATAGAAATAAGATTTAACACTGGGTCCTGCTAATGTGTGCTAAAGAGGTTAACTGCAGTGTTTAGTAACAAGCAAATGCTCCTCCTCCCATTAAAGGTGGCTGCCTATTTTATTGTCTAGCTTTAGTGAATCGTCACAGTTGGCACTGGCTATATAGCATCAATAAACATAATTTTATGAAGTAGCATATAAGTAATAGCAGGTTCAGCAATTAAAGTGATTTTGTCTATAGCCCTACGATATAAAACCACAAAATAACTAATAATTTTGAAAAGAAAACCATTTTGGAGAATATTTACAAGGGTGAAATGCCAAGTTTTTAATGATGTGTTGTGGTTACCATCCTTTCCTCCTGCATGTCTTTTCTAAAAAGTTAACTACCTCAACACAACCCAGTTCTGTCCATATGAAAACTTATCTTTTTTGGCCAAATCACATTCTCACCTCCTAGTAATACCGATTCAATAAATTACTGTTAACAAATTCATGTTCTCCTCTCCCCTTCTTTTCTGTATTCCCTGACATTTTCACTCCCTTTTCGAACCAATGATATATCAAAATCTATGAGCCCATAATCCTATTAATAAAGCTCTCTTGTCCGTGTTACATTTATTTTCCCCCTAATCTCCTTCTCTTCCACTTTTCTCTGCTCTCTCTCTCCCTCTCTCACACTTGGTATCTCCCTGTATGTCCCTTGGCTGACCCCTGTGAACATTTTCCCCTTGCAAGGCTGAGAGAAATTCAGATTGATACCAAATATAATGCCCATTGTGGGTTTCACACGCAACAAGGTGGTTGATGGCATGATCAAGGGTGGTTGAGGCTGACTGACCAAGCCAGCCATCTTCACTTGGTGTGGGAGGTATCTCTTTACTGTGTTGCATGCTTACAATGTGCCACACTTTGCCACAGCAATCACACTGACATACAACTACTACAATAAAATTATTCAAAGCAGCTCTGGAAAAATGTACATGTATGTAAAAAAGTACATAACATATGCATTACAGTGTCACATACACACAATCCTGCCAGGCAATAAGACAGACACACACACACACACACACACACACACACACACACACACACACACACACACACACACACACACACACACACACACTTCAAGTTCACTTGTGTTTTTGAAAAAAGGAAATAAAATAAAATGCCTTTAGAATTGTTAGCACAAAACTGCGAGAATAATCTGAAGTAGATATGTAAGTCTGTTTATCCTGGCGTCTGGCTGTATGTCTGTGTCTTTCCTCAGGAGATTAAGAATGGTGGCTCCATACATGTATAATCCTGACAAAAATCCTTGTCATGCATGTGCCCCACTAATGGTTTACGGTGCTGACCATGAGCAGCACAGCTCTGCCATCCTCATGGGGTGACCAATCCAATGGGCACAGGAGATCCTCTGCAGTCAGACCTACATCCCCTAGTCAGTATTAAATCCACCCGTTCCACAGCCAAATCCAAATGATTCAATCCCAAACTAGGAGACTCCCAAAGCCTTGCAATTCGTTCTCGCCATCCTTTCCATTCCTCGCAGCAAACAGAGTGTGGAACAATGGGGATCTCACCACTCTTTGGATTCATCTTCAACAAGCTTTCGATACATCATCAAATCAGTCTTTGGCTAATGGATGCCCTGATTAGACATGCATAAAGAAAGTAGCTTGCGTCACCATTCAGCTTTTGAAACTAGAGGATAGAGGGAAAAGCACTTGCTTCTCGTGAGCTTCTAAAAGACGGAGTGACAATTCAAAAGAAGAAAGAAGAAGAAAACGAACGGGGCTTTTTTTAAAAAAAAAATAATCATAAAGGGAGATATTCTATAGCAAATAACAATGTAAGTTGCAATTTATTTATCTTGTTGCATGATAAAGTAGGTAAACACTTTTGAGTCAATATGTTTTCATAACTGCATTTCTGTGCATATCTTTCATTCAAATGTCAGTAGAAATGATAAAAACATCAATCACTAAACAGTGCTCTGAATGCGCATGTGGTTTGAACTGGTGACACAATGTTTTGTTTGATAAAAAGTATCTAAATCAATCAGGTATTTGTTTTTTCTCATCAAATGCAATGAGGGGTAACAGTCCCAGAGGCTGCATAAACTACCCGTGTACGTGTCTGAACCACAGGAACACAGCAATATTTATTTTCATATTTCAAAGACCCTAGGAATTACATTAATTGAAGGAAACATTCTGAGATTTTAAACTCTCCAGTGGACCCAGGGTTGCAGATTTGTCAGCAGGCGTGTTGGACAATAAAAGTGAAGCAATGATGGAGTAAGTGAAAAGTTTAATGTGGCTCTCACTCGGCTGCATAATGTGTCGTGACCGATGAAACATTTCCCAACGGTTCACACGGCTTTCTGTCAGCGCTGATGTAAAAGCCCTGGAGGCAGGGACCTGGGTCTGCCCTTTAAACTGGCGCCTCACTCTTTCAATTTGGTCTCCACCACAAAGAAAAAAAAAAAAGCAAGACAGAGAGAACAAGGGGGAGTATAGAACAAATACAAAAATGTATTCCTAAGTTGAGCTGTCATTATAAATGAGGATCAAAGGGTGAAATGAGCAAAAAGTAAGTTAAAAGAATACATCAGGATTATTCAGACTTATATAAGTTAAGTATGACAAAACTCTGCTAGTATCAATGAAATATGTTGGCTGCTTAATAGAAATTTAATATAAAATTACACATAAATTATGTTACTAGTTAAAGAGAAACCATTATAAAAAAGTAAGGAACTGGATGTAAAGCTGAGAACTATTGAAGCCTCAAAACAAATGAGACGTTTAATAAAGATAATAGCATGACTTGAAATGCATTTTTTAATATCTAAACATACTAAGGAGTTTAAGAGATCAAGAGATGTTTGTCGCTGAAAATATATGACATATGTAGTCCATATAATTCAAACTTTGTTTTTGTGTGGCAGTCTTTATCCTTCACCTGTTCAATATGTCTCAGATGAACAACTAATTTTAGAAAATGAGTACACTGGTCTCCATGGCACACAATTGAGTCATTGTTATATTCATGAGAAGTGCACAGACGTCGTCCAATCGCAGCCACAAAGGAGGATAGAGATGCTTTACATGAAAATCTAATAGGCAATTTACATTTAAATTTCTACTGTCTCTGTTACGGGTGGATTTAAAAGAGCAAGGGCCTGCTTTTAATGCCTCCATGCTGTCTCCGTACCACCTCTTCATCTCGTCCCCTTCTACATCACCCTTTACCAACCCCCTGTGTCTCCCACAAGGGCTTTCATCCTCACCTTATGGGTATCCAATCAACCGCACGCTCGGCATAGCGTCTATGGCGATCACACCGAGGCAACCTGAACCCCAAACAAAGGCCGTTCATTAAAATATCTCCAGCAGTAAGCTCATGGGTTCAAACTACTACATTAGCCTCTCTGCTAACACACAGCAGAGATCAAACCATAGGTATACAACAGAGGGAGGTAGGTGCCTTATTCTAAGAACCTGAGGACTCCAGCGAGGAGACCGTCAAGGCTCACAGGGTCCCTGCATTCAACGGTGAGGCAGACCGGTCTTTTGGGTCACAACACTAATGAAGATGTTAGGTAAAGTGGGTGGATGAGCATCTGTTCAGAACAATGAGTGGGTGGCCAGATGTGGTCTTTGATGGTTGCCTGTGTCACAGTCCAATCAAACAATCCCCAGTCCCCTTTATTAATATAACTGCTAATGATAGCAGCTCACTTCAGTCTGTAGCCTTTCATATGCACACTGGGGTATTGCTCAGTACCAGCATATTAAAAGCCAGTGTGCTGTGTAAAAGTATGGTTGTCAGTATCTGTCATCATAGGGATATAAGATGATGAGATGTCAAGGTGTCAAAAATAGCTCATGACAGCGTAGCTAACTAGCTTGGTCAAATACTGGAGTTTTAATAGCAAGTTCATGTAAAGGTTGAGAGAAAAGCATTTCAAAACCATTTTCTCTGCTATATTGTACACTGTCTTTTTGGAGCACTGAGACGCACATTGTGCACCAGAAAGCACTGTAATACACTGTAGCTTCCATGGAGTTTAACTATGATAATTGTTTACAATATTACAATATTTTTTTTCGAAGGTTATTTCATCACACAATGTCTGTTGTGCTAAACAAATGTTTAATGCTGAGGAAAGAAGCAATACTTTTCTCAAAGAATGCAACTGATCAAGGATTAGCAAGTAAACTTAATACAACAACAACAATTCTCATATAGCTGCGGATTAATTCCTTCCCTTGTGGGCCAAGGAAGGCGGATATGAGTGGAGGGTGAAAAGCTACAGCTCCATAAAAATCCAACTTTACTGCATATAGAATTATACACCTTATGTTCATCATAAATGGTGGGTAATTCATCCACAGACGTAATAAACCATAGAACATGGAAGGCATATATTCTACCTAAGAATATACTTCAGCAGGGAGGAAGTAAATATGGTAGTGTGATATACAAAGTACACCCATAAATTATTGGAATATTTAACGAGTTAAACATTGCACTGTGTGATGAACTGGAGCAGGAGTGCACTGTGGTTGTCATTTGAAAGGATAATGGTGACTATGGTGTGGCATTATGAACGTCTGATGTCTCGTGGACATGCTCTGCCACGAGGAGACACTGTGCACTGTATCATCTCCGTTCTTAATAAAAGGCGATGGCGCCTTCTGAGCATAAGGAAAGATATGGAAAATATCTCTCACCCAAGGACACAGCGCCAGATGTGCTAAGACTTATGGGAGCAATCATAGGTGGCCAAGGCTCTGGTGTGGGCCTTATTAAGTTAGGCTGCAACCCAGCACCTTCAACTTATTAAGCTGTCAAGAGTTGCAATGATTAAAACCAAAGAAAGGTCAGTCGCAGACCTTCAGCACTGTGCAGACACTGATATTTGCTTTTAGGCCCCAGACCTAATGAAGACGTTTTACTTGATACATGCAAGGGGGACTAAAAGAAATAGTTCTTTTGTGGCACCTTTTTTCAAGTTCCCTTTTTCATCCGAGATGGCTTGTAAAAATGTCCAATACTTGTATTTGCTCTTTACCCATAACTCTGTCCTTCTTCTCTTCTTCCTGCCTTTTCTATCCTCACAGACTCTTTTGAAATTAATTTAATCCATGACAAAGAGGCAGATAAATAGGGAGAGATAGAGGGTAAAAGAAGAGGAGAATAAGTGAGGAAATCAGAACCATGGGTAACTGCGTGCTGTTTTGCGCTATCCTAGTCTCTCTATTCAGCAGTTTTGCATAATATCAGCATGTGTGGGGATCAAAGGGAGTAGGTTAATGGGAAAGGGGCTAGGGGATAATTACAGGGAGGGGACAGGTCGGGGAGCGGTGGGTCCAGGTGGGGCCAGCCCTGCTAATATGCTCCCGTTATGCTGACAGCAGGATTCCAACGTCTGCCGTCGGAGATTAAAAAAAGGAAGGAGGAAAAAAAAACAATCTTGGGGAGTTTATTGAGAGCTGTCATGGGCGTCCCTCAGATGCTAGGCGACGGCGGCCGCTTACAGATTTATTCTCTTGTCATAGCTGATGATGCCATCCAGGGAGTGGGAGACTGGCAGATGCTGGGGGAAGGTATGGTGGAGAGAGGGAAGAGGAGTGGAGAGACAGGGTCCAGTAAAGGGGAAGAGTTCAGGGATTACAGCCCCCGGGCGGAGAATCAATCACAGTGGAGCGAGGGGTAGGGTTATTTGGGATGTAGTGTATGATGGGGATGGGGATGTGGGAAAGGCGTTGTCTTCAACAAGCGCCACTCAGTCACACCATTTCAATTTTAGTCCTCATGGAGAGATCCGGTGTGTCAGCTGTTTCATTCTCATCTCCTCCATGTCTGGATATCTCTCCCTGTCTCTTTCTATACACAGTATACATAGCGCAACAGCTGTATCCACCTGCCCAGGTAGATAGATATATACGTGACCATGCCAGCGGCCAAACTATTAGTGTAGAGACCTAATTCTGACATGCCTTTGACAACCTGTGAAATCAGTATCATTAGCAGATACAGGGATGAGGCTATAAATGATGGAGAGGGGGCAGTGGGAGAGAAATAAATAAAAAAAGGACGACAGGGTAGAAAAAAGTGAATCTGTTTGAGTTCAAAGCATGCCCTTGACTTCAGAGGGGGAAAAAGAGGGGGAGGGATTGAAATAGAGAGAAATCTGTCTGTTTTGGCAGCACACTTCAGGACAACCTGCGAGTAGCAAATTGCAAATGTCATATGTAAAAATGAGGGGTCAGATAAAGTTCTGTTTGGTCTCTGAGGGGTTAAAGGAGGCTAGTTACCTAAGTGACACTAAAAATATGATGGCGTTTGAGTATGTTAGACTGCCAACCTTTGTTGGTACGCTTTATTTCAGGTGAAATAGTTGGTAAAATATGTTATTCCACAAGAACAAGTCAGGATTAATGGGGAGTTATGCGGGGTTCATTAGCATATAAACCATGAAAACAAACTTTCTTGCTACTTAGGTTCACTGTTACGTGTATTCCCTCAGATAATGGTGAAAAACAAAGACAGTGCAGACAGTAGCGACAGGGAGAATTCAGTATATTAAGTTTAAAATTAAAATGGTTTAATTACCCGATTTTTAAGAATCTGTCTCATTTTTGTGTATTTAAAGTCTTCTCAACTTTACTACCATTTCTCAATGTGATAAAAACTTCCAAGGACATTCTAGTGACACAAGGCTACCGGCAGAGCCACAGGTCTGAGATCAGCCTTTCCTACAAATTCCATAACCATGGCCATAATTACCTCAATGACAGACCTAGCCTCAGACCTGCTCATGGGACCACCATCCTGATCTATTCCTACCATCACTGCTGGCAAAGTCTGTTTTAAACCTGCCCTCCTGTCCGAGCTGTAGGCCCCCCCAACGGTTTTAGTCACATGTCAGTCAGTCTAAACTCATTACCATATGTCCTCCAAACCTGAGACATCGGTGTGTGATGACTGTCTCAGTCGACCAGAAGACTGGAGGCAAAATCAGAGCTGTCTGCATTAGAAAAACCTGTTCCAACCTCTTGTCTCTCCAATGCCCTCCGTGGAATCCATGCCCTAAATAGTGATGTTTTACCTGAGGCTTCCCCCTCCCTCTTCCACCACTGTACCAGTCTCCCAATAGGCAACAGAAAGTGTTTAAAACACCTAGGTGAGGGGGTGATCATGTAGACTCTGCCGATGAGGAAAACAAGTCCAATTCACAGCAGTCAAACTGAACAGACTTAAAATTCAGGCAATGAACATGCACGCATGCATAGACAGAAACTTGTTGACACAGTTTTAAGAGGATCCGTACAAAACTGAATGTTTAGCTGTTCTTGCTTGGAGCTTACAGTATGCTGACTGTGCACTGATTCAATTCAAAGATTTCTGGCAGAAAAAAAAGACTTATACAGCCTGTAGCTATCCCAACAGGAGCAGTAAGTGAATAATAATGTGCTACTGAGAGCCTCTTTAGCATCACATCTATACTGCTGGCTAGCATTGTTTGGCTCCCTTCTCTCCTGCGTAGCACTGCACTGTTCCTAAGGAGAAAAAAAAAAAAATCTTATCTGTCTATCTTTGTGATCAGTTACATGCTCATTATGTTGGATCCATCAACATTTTGAAAAGCTTGAACACTCTCCTTTTTCCCTAATAGTTCCCAGGATACACTCAACTGCAGTTGAAAGCTCCAGTTACCTGAAACAAATTGCCTCAAGAAATCTGAACCGCTGCTAGTCTGCAAACGTAAAGAGAGAGACATACAAGAGCTTCAAAACATTAAAGCACACAATACTCCTGTGTTTTCAGCCCTTTTTGAATTGTCCGCTTAAAAAAAGAAATAAATAAAGAATAAAAAAGGAACCTTGTAGTCTGTGTGTGCATTCACGTAGAGTTTGCGCTTTGGGCAAAACGTTGTGTTTCACCACATCCCCCCCACATTCCCGCGGTATAAAAAGAGCTTTGACACAGCGGTAAGATAGAGTTTCACAGTGTGTTTGAGTGAATGTAATATGTTAAGATGTTACCAACATGGTTTCCATTACAGTAGAATAACAGATTCACATTTTGTAGAGATAAGCACTGAGGGGGCGTTCGGAGCATAGCCTGCTGTGACATACTGAGTATTTATGTCGACTGATGATGGGGGACAAAGAAAAAAAAAAAAACAAAAAAAAAACAACATGGGAAGGCAAGGCCTAGTGTATGATATATGAGGGAGCCAGAAATAAAGTATTGACAAGAAAAAAGAGGAGCTTTTTACTGCATATACATTAGCACAAAAGAACTCCAGAATGAACTAAATTCCATTTTTTGAATCCTGAGGCAACAACAAAACGCACAAGCACAAGCAGACCACCCTGATATGCCATACCAATGTGATATTTTTATCTTTAGTGCTTCTCCCTCTCTCTCTCTCTTTTTCTTACTCTCTCTGTGTCTATCTGTCTCTCCCCCTGGCCCTTTGGCCTGTGCCATTTGAGGGCTTATCGAAGACTGTGAAGCCCAGGTTGGGTTTGGCTGCAGCCTGCTCCCCACTGGGATAAGATGATGGAGGGCTTCTGCCAAGACCACTGCTAACATCGACCAAGCGAGCCTGCGCACACATAGATGTCTCAATCGAGAGAGGCCAGTGCACGCACGCATGCACGCACATACACACACACACACGCAGAAACATATATTTTCTTTAACATGTAAGAATTATGTGTAACTCAAGTCCCAAAATTACGTTTGGCAGAAGTTGATCAAAACTGATACAAGGTTTGGGGCTTTCTTCAGGTAACAATGTGAAACTACTCTGTTTTTAACAACTGTGTGTGTCAAGTCTTGTCCATTTTGGCTGTGTGGCCTTGAGTATTTGTCAGGAAACTGAAAATTTATTATCATCCTTTTCCATGAATATATCTTTTGTGGAGCATCAAATTCAGTTGGTCACAGAGTTGGTCAAACCGTATTCTCCAAGGTTGTTACAAAAGTTTGGCAGATGTAGCCTCTGCTGGAGAGAATAGCATAGCAGAACAAAACAGATGCGAACAATAAAATACAGCGAATGAAAATACAGTGCAGACTGATATGGACAGTGACACATTTTTTGTTGTTGTTTTGGCTCGGTGCACACTGGTTTTGAAATGAAACAATGAGTTTGAGGTTAAAGTGCTGACTTTCGGCTTTAATTTGAAGATGTTTACATCAACATCAGATGAAATGTGTGGGAATCAATGAAATCTACGAGACACAAAAATCATCAATTCCTACACGGTTCATGTGATGTGATAGTCAACACCGCGGATTTAAACATGAAAGTTAGCAATCTAACTTCACTGTCATTGTTGTGAAGAGTGCAGAGACACAACAACAAAAATATGTCACTGTCCGAATCACGTACTGCACTGTATATTCACAGAAAACTCTGTTGAAATGAATAAATAAAAAAAAAAGATCTCAGAGTTCACAGTAAGTTCAGGAGATGAATGCCAGCAGAAAGATTGGGGGGATAAAAATAAAGAGCCATTTCTTTTTCTCTCTCCCTTTTCTTTCACCGCACCACTTCTTCCCTCCCTGACTCCTCATTCTCTTCTTACACCTTCCCTGAACTTCCTTGCTGCTAGGTATTGCTAAAATGATTAGCTGCCAGCAATCAGCCCCTGGCCAAATCAGCTTTGAACTGGTCAGGGCAGACTTATCACATGACGGCCAGTCCCCCGGCTGGCCTTGCACTGTGCGTTGGCAGGTGAGACCTGCATTACAGCTTGCATAATTCCCCAGATGGGTGCGATGAGTTCACAGCAGCTTTAGCAGGAACCAAATTGTGGGGATTGCTGACATATAATCGTTTTAGAGGGGTGAGTGTGTGTGTGTGTGTGTGTGTGTGTAGGAAAAGGAAAGAGAGGGGAGACAGCCTCAATACAAATTGTGCTGTTCTTAGAATTCCCACACAGACACACACAACATGTATTGCATACACATACACACTCATGAAGTGAATGATCTACTCATGAACTACACGTACACACTCACACATACACAGAGGTGAGGAAGACAGAACGAGGTCAAACACAGAGGCAATAAAAGCTGTGGTGTCCGACTGTTGATCTCATCCTGGGTTTATCACTTTAAACAGGCTGAAACAGCAGGAGAAGGATCTGCTGCCGAGCAGAGACCTTCCCAATTAGGATGAGTCATGCACAACGGCAGGGCCCTTCAGACACAGACACACACACACACACACACACACACACACACAAACACACACGCATAAACATACACATTGGTCCTCACTCTGGGAGACAGCCTGTCCTATCAGAGGTGAGCATTGCCCGGGCAGCTCAGAGTGTGATGATAAGGAGGGTATGTTTGGGGGGCGTGGGGGTTAGTTGGAGAAAGGCAGAGTACGATGGGAGATGTGGGGTTGCTCTGCATGCCCCCCCACCCGCCCTCACATTTTTTTTTTTTTCCACCTTTATTTTAGCACACGGTTGTTTCTGTGGTCTAACACAAGGCTTCGACCGCAGACACCCACTCCCAGTGGGACTGCTGAACTGAGCACCAACCTCACAGCCTGGTCTGATGTGTCAGTAAGCAGAATCACCACTAATTATGAACCTTCTCGCTCTCTGTCTCTTTGCCCCCTGCACCCTCCCGCCCACCTCAGCTCTGCACCCCAAACACCCCTAGAGCAGCAGTCGACCGCGCTCTGCTCTCGCTATCATGTGTACCTTTTCCTTCTGTTTCCACATTCTCTGACAGCTCCTCTACAGTAGGTAATATAAACCGGAGAGAACGTGGAGAGGGAAGGGGAAAGACAGGGAGAATAGTTGAATCTGGCATACAAAGTTAGAATGTCTTCTTGTAAAAAAAGAAACAAAGAAAAGAAAAAGAAATCAAGTTAAAAATCAGGGGTGTAATGGGGGGACAATTTTTCACTGTTGTGGGCTGAAATTTAATACTTCATTCCTAATAAAGTATATCAGTGCTTCAAAGCTTGTAATACGTGGAGGAAATGTTTCAAACTGCGTCCCATCTCTAGTTAGATTTTGCCTTTCCAGTTCCTAATGCCCTGTGTCACATCGGCCTATGAGTGTGTAAGTCTTGTTTTGGCCTGCTGTCAGAATGAATCTCCTGCTGAACAGACATATTCGTAGTGGCATATTGTTGGGCCTGGGGGAGGGGATGGGGGCGTGGGGGGGTCTTACAGTGGAGGAAGTCCCTTTCAGTGTTTAACCACTATTTTCACATCAAATGCACCCTGCCTCTTCTGTCTTCCTCCCCCCCCCCCCACACACACACTCACGCACACACGCAAACATAAACGCACACACCTTCACACACACAGACATGCGCACACACCTGATCCTGACAATCATCGTGCCACTACTGATCTGCAGTCCGTTGAGGTCACAGCAGAATGACAGCTGTCACAGAGTCCCCATTACCCCCACGCAGCAGGGAATTAAAGACAAACAAACCTGCGGCCATAGGAAGAGGAGGTGAAATTGTGTGTGTATGTGTGTGCTCGCTGTGTATGTCCTTGTGTCTCTGTTGTAGACTTACAGTGTGAGTGTGGGGTGGGTTTCCATCTTTCTCTTATGTTTGAGGGGAGTAGCAGGGGCAAAATTCTGCCAATTTTCCCTTTCCTCTCATGTCCTTTTTCACTAGCATGATTGGTGCTGCAAAACTATTCGCACAAAGTCTCAAGTGCCTTTCGTCTGTGTAATATTTAAAAGAAATGGGGCTGGTAAAGGACAAACTGTCCGGCTAAACACTGGAGCAAAATTTCCGGATCAGTTTAGTAGGTTTTATTGAGCTATCCCAGCAGCAGTACATTTAAGTGGAACTATCCTGCATAAAACTCTCAAAGGAAAAATTATTTGCCTCAGTTCACATCTACTAATCAGAGATTCCTCAGATTTTGTATGTTACAGCCACCAATGGCCTGTAACAAGCGTTGTCCCATTTCTTCATCATGTGAACCTTAAAATCACCCAATTCCTCTGGCATTTACACTAAAAGTGTAATACATGGCTCATGCTTCCCTGTGCTGCGACCTCACCTTTGGTTTGTGACTCATTGCTAACGGCGGGGCTGCTTTGTAGTTTACATGTGTTCCACATCGTTTAGCATGCAGCCAGGCACAGTGCCACCGTGGCTTTTAACCCCTGCTGGGGGGGTTGGGTTGGTCCACAGACCCCTCAAGGGAGACCATCGCTCTAATGGTAATTTAAGTGTAAAATCTGGTCCTTGGGAAAAAGGTCACTGAATCTGCATAAGCCCCTTGAGCCAGGCTTAGGACCCTGTCGGCCTTCAAGAGGATGTAGGCAGATAAAGACTAGCTCCATCTATCCTGCTTTCCATCCATCGTTCTCTTCTTCACTAGAAAAAACCCCAACACTTCCTTTTGAGCCCCCCTCCCATCCAAGTCCCTTGGCTCCGCAATTCCAGTTGGTGCTTGATCTGTGTCTGTGAACAATAGTTAGAGATGCAGTGGAAGTGGGACCAAGGGGAGATGGGATGAGACCCTTGGTTGTTTTTCCTCGACTGCCCTCTGCATCCTAACAGGGGACTCAACTCTGAAAAGATCAATACTGTGGTCATGTGTGCTTCCCAAAAGCATGACATGCACGCCCACATTCATGTTCACCACACGTCCAAACATAAAAACTCACACATTCAACCACATGCACACTGACTGGATCCTCTTGTCCTCATGTAATGAATCTAGCCTATTTGCTGGCAGATGGGAAAAGTGCAGCTGAAACAACACAATGTCAGTCATCTGTGGCACCGCATATTAGAGAGGAACTTCTGCTCAAATTGTAAGAGTATAAGCATATGTTGTTTTGTCTTTTTGATGAGGGTTAGTCTTCTTTCACTGTGTTGCTCTACTTCAACTGCTGTGAGACTCCGAAGGGGAGCTTTTCTGTCAACAGATGGCAAAATTAGCTGAGGGCAAATCACTTTGTGGTTCTTATCTACTAGTAAATATAAAAGGCACATAGAATGAATTGCAGTATCTGCAAATTAAACACCAAACACTAAATCTGCATGTAGCCTATAGAGACACAAATATGCTCATGTAATTATCCACTTGTGGCACTAAGCAGAGAAAAGCACAAACATTCACAAAAGCAATGCATTTTAAGGCTGCTTAGGCTGCAAGATTAACCAATCATTTTTAGTTAAGTAGAGTAGAATCCTGCAATAACAAAGTGCTTTTTAATTATATTATTAAGAAACATGCACATTCTTTTTGGAGAGCCAGACATGAAGAAATAAAGGAAGTGAGACAGAAAGTAGGGGTGTCGTAACAGGAGGAAAAGCAGTAAAGTCAAACTGAACCTTCAGTATGAACTATCGTTCATCACACCTCAGAGTTTCCATTCATGCATGCAACACTTTTAAGAACTAAGATAATCTTTAGGGCAGGGCCAGTCAGGATGGTGTTTTCAGAATCAAAATAGTGTCAGGCTTCATTTCCTCCTCTGCTGCCACTTAACAAAGAGGTATTTTGAAGCCGTACAGGACACAGCCATGACAGTCCATCCCTGGAGCATTTTCCCCATATTTGAAAACATGTGGGAATGCTTTCTCTCAAACATAAAAGGATCAAGCCTCCCTATATTCTAAAGGGAAACAGAGCTGCCTTGGCACAGTGTTAATTTTAACAACTTCTCCCTTTATTTGGTACGGCATTAACCTTGAGGCCGCTGGACCTCTTTTGAAGTCCTTGCTGCCTAGAATGAGAGTATCCAGAGTGAGGTCAGTAAGTCTGTTATTAAGAGTTATTAATGGATAGTGGACTCTGACTTTGAGTTATGACCCTAAAGGTTTTAACAGAACTCAGTTCAATATACAGTATGGGTAAGAATGACAGACTAACTTGTAAGCAATAAAAGGCCATTATTGGTCAGGAAAAGGATTCAATAAATATGGGTTTTGAAGCAGGGCTTAAAAACAGAGACGGTGCCAGGGGACCTAATCCTAACTGGGGGACCGCTCCAGAGCTTGGGTGCCAGTACAGAAAAAGTTCAATCACCCTTTGATTTTGACTTGGTTTGAACTCTGACTGTGAGACTGCCAAAAGACCTAAACTGACAAACGTGAGAGGTCTCTGGGCACAGTAGGGAGTTAAAATTTAGAGCTCACATTGGACCCATATTGCATCTTTTCAGTGTAGAGCAAAAACATACAAACAACCTTACACAATATAATACAACCTAAAGGAAAACTGGCACTAAGGTCACTGAGGTTTTGCCATTAAATACTTGCTGTGAAAATATATATAAAGTATGCTACCACACCTTTCTTCACATACTCTGAATTTGGGACAAGAACCGCAGTGCACAGAGAGCAGGATAAAACATTCTCCACCACCCAGAGCTGGAAGGAAAAGTCAATGTGCGTAAGATCAATGTGACATTTGTAATGGATGACAATAGATCACTAGTTTAATATTACACCGGTGGCGGCATTGGCCTTACGATATCTCCACCGAATAAATGTTAACTTGTAATCGGTTCCTTAAAGAACAGTGCCATTGTTTGTCTTCTCTCCCTCCAGCTCAACCCCACGATTGATTGGGCCTTTATTGAATGCTCAAACACTGCATGCAACAATTGATCAATCCCAATTAAATGTGCACTGGATGTTTCCTTTCATACCTATATGCCTGAATACCTCATGCTCATGGATATGTTTTTGACAGAATAACTGATAAATCCCTGCACAAAATGTTGAGATAAATAAGAAAATAAAAGAAAGGTAATTTGATTTTGCTGTTATTTTTTCCTCCTCGTTTTCCTTCTGTCCCCCTCTCCCCTCTAACTTTCTCTCTTATTCTGTGCTGTTGTTGGCTTGACCTCTGCTCTCGACCCCTGACCCTTGACCCTGAGACATCTGACCAGTCACCACTCTGGGGGAACCAAATTAATAGAAGCGTTGCTTGTTAATTGCATAAGGGGCCAGCTAAGAGATTCATCACCTCAGTCATTGCCATTGCTTTACTTTGACCCCCCCCTTCTTTGGTTTCCCAGAGGGCGTTTGGGGGCAGGCCCAGCTGTGCTTTTCCTATAACCCTGCCTATGTTTGCTGTGTAATTATTCAGCATCAGCCCTTATTAATCAAGTCGATGCCCTTACGTTTTAAATGGAAATTGCGGGGATTAATACAAGCATTCATTTTGTCCAGGAAATCTTGATGGCTTTAGCCCACTAATCGAATTGGAATAAAGAGGCCACGGCAATGGGAGGGACTTGATTGAATTAAGGGAGAAGCAAAAGCACACATTATACTGTATCCGCCAGCAGGGTCCTGAGCCCAACGCTAACATACACACACAAACAGAGGTCGCAGAGCATGGCCCACCATGACACTTTGATGAGTCATAAGTGCATCATGCATAAAAGTATCATTTGTCCTTATTAGGATTGATTATTCTGCAGATAAATGCACTGATTATAGGGAATTTTTCAGGAGGTAACAAAGTGTAATATGAGAGTTGCCTGCACTCAAAACTACCTTTTTTTTTCTTCCCGCACACTTTTGCAGTAAAACAAGTAAATATGTGCATGCACACACTCAAGTGTGAACACGTGCTGCCACTAATGGTGCAGGTGCTTGCAACGCTTTCACATACATTCCCATGTAGACAAATGTGGGCACCCACTCTCTCACACACACACACACACACACACACACACACAACACACACACACACACACACACACACACACACACACACACACACACACACACACACACACACACACACACACACACACACACACACACACACACACACACACACACACACACACACACACACCACCATATTCATATCCCTACTCATAGACTCATAAATAAATAACCCTCCTGTTCCTGTATTATATATGTAGTCAGTCTTTCTGTCATTAGGTTACACTAAATCCCTCCGTCTCTCTCCCCGGCTCTCTCACTTTGTTGCAGTTCCCGGGTCAGCTCAGGCTGCTGAGAGTCTGACCATGATGCCAATTATCCGCCGGCTTCACTGCTAGATACACGACACCCACCCTGCATGGTGTACAAGTCTTACACAAATGTTCTCTCTCTCGTTCTCTTTCTCTCTCACACACACACACACACTACAAATACATGCACATGTGTACATATTTACGAATAACAGCAGAGAAAATATACTAGAAAATCTTTAAAAACCTTAAACATGGGGCATGCACCTCAGTGAAGTGCTTGATTATTTAAAAACATCTGTTTAGCTTTAGGTATACATGTAAATAACTGATTAAAACCACGGGGAAAAAGAACAGCAGAACCCTTCCATCAGTTTAATCAGGTGCAAACACGTTAACATACTGCCACAGCTTTAGTATCAAATCCTCTGTCAAATCCAACAAATCCACCTTTTCTCTCCCTCTTTTTCACCATTCCACCTCTCCATCATCCCTCCTTTAACCATGTCCTCACTCCCTGCAACCCAGATTGACAGACAGATTAGATTGGACACAGTTGACGGTGGTGGAAGCAATCAGATCCAGTGTTTGGCAGAGGTTTTGTTTGTGTGAAATGACACGCAGGCCTTGCCCCCCCCCCTCCATAAGAGATGCCATTGGCACAATCTCACAGGGCGATTACTATCAGGTCTGGTGGAGGTGTTCCAACATGTCATTTGTCTGTCATTTGTTTGTCAACTGACGACAGCTCCATGTCTCTCCAGTGTATTTGTGTAGGTGTGTGTGTGTGTGTGTGTGTGTGTGTGCGCATTGGTGAAAATGCACATTGTTGTATATTTCCTCTCCCTTTTTCCTCCCTCCAGCACCTCTCCTTCAGGTATCGTCTTCTCTATTTGATATGGCAGTGACATTTTTTGACAGCATGTAGATAGATAAGATTTGTTGCGCCTATGAGCCATCTAGGGATTAGAAATGCACACTCCTTTTGGCAGGCACTGTCTAGATAGCTTTCTCTTGCCAATGTGAGATTCAACCAAACAGCTCTTGTGATTGTGATCTATGTACTGCTCCTTAGTTTTGCATTGACCGTGACAAGTAAAAAGCCACACACCACTTATTGTGGCTGCTCTACAAAGCTGTATGCATTTCCAATTAGAAGATAAGAGGGAGGGTTTTTTTTTCTTTTTTCTTTTTTTATTAACAGGAGTGGCATGTTTTCATTGGGCAATAATTCTATTTTCAACTACATGCTCATTAGTAAATTACATGTTTAGAGAATATTTGAGCATCCATACAAGAGATATTATAAGCACTTGACCGCAGTACAACAGCTGTACTCCAGCCTCCTACAGCCTACTTCAATCCAAAAGCTGTGTCATATCTTAAAGATTTTCCTGCATATGAAAGTTCGCACTGACCCAAAACACAACATCTTAAAGCCTGAAATCCTAGCTAATTGAGGAAGAATTACACTGACCGACCCTTAGAAATACTAAACATCTGTTCAGCCCTTTCCCCTCTATTCAAACATACAAATGGGCAGCAGTGTTTCTTTGGCCCATCCCTACTGTATGAAGGTTTCAGGGCCTTTCTATTCATAGTGTATTGGCTGATGAACAGTTATCTCATAGCCTCTGTCAAATCAATCATGTCAGATTTGTTTAGATCCTGGCCCAGAGAGGGCTTGTGTGTTTATGTAAGCAGACTATCACAGCGAGGGATGAGGGATGTGCAGCACAGAATCATGGCATTCACATATCCACAGAGAGCAGCTTATCAGTCGTGTTTGGCCCCAGTCTTTGATGCTGCTGAAGTGCAAATGTTACCATGTGGCTGTTGAGTATTGAGAAGGAAAAGAATCATGTATTGCAAATCAGCTGTGTTTCCACCAATATACTTTTTGAGAAGAAGAGTGGTAATGTTTTGTTGGTTTTTGTCACCGTTTCTTTTCACGCTGTTCACTACGTGCTAAACATTCTGGACAAAATATGATCATGTGCCTCTTGTCTCTAACATATTATCTCAGGCATATTAAAAACAGTCCAGCTCTGATTCACTTGGCTCTGGCATAGCTCAGCTTCAGACCTCTTGTGTTTTTTTTTCTCAAGGGGCTAGTTAACCCCCACATAATCTGGCATTCCAACAGACCCTTCACTCTCCTCCTCATCCTCCTCAATGACCGCCATCTCTGTAGCGGCCCTGAAACATTACCAAAAACCCCAGCATCACTTGGCCTGATTTATGGTGTCATTAATGTCAGGCTATCAGTGGACATGAGCGCATGAGACAACAGACGAGCCGCCCCAAAAACAAATAGTTTTGATTAAAGTCAAGGACATTCCATGCAGCTTTTCCGTAGAAAGGCATTCATCACATTTGATGTTGACCCTCCCTCCCTCCCTGCTTCGCTCTCTCTCTCTCTCTCTCTCTCTGCCTGTCTGCCTGTTGGGTGATGGAGATGATGGTAAAGGCTGCAAAAACCAAAGGCTGAGCTAACATAGATACAGACAGCTTATGTGAGAGGGGTTATACAAATCGGTGTGTAATACAAAGTTGGAACAGCAGTGAGTGGATTAATTGAACACTAAAGGGATTACTGTGTAGAGGTTTACGCGGACAAACAGTGGGTCACAGATAGAGGGCTTGATTTTTACATGCCTCTTTGGACTCAGGTAGTCAGCCACATAATTTTTATTCACTGTATCTGCCAATTTGCGGTAGAGGTCTATCTTATTTTACATGCTTGTATCCTACATCATCGTCTGTTTCCTGAGGACAGCGTGTGCTATGTTGCCTCTTTTACGCACTACAAAGTTTTGTGTTTGGATTGTCAGCAGATACACAGTCCATGCCAAGACTTTAATATGACGCTTGGAGAGTTATAGTAATAAGAAGATAACAGAAATTGAAATGCAGACATCGTTTACAGTTTCCTAAACCAAACATCTGTTAAAGTGACAGGAGAGGGGCTGATGTGAGGTGGATTCCAGAGACGATGGGAAAAGCACTTCAATGCTGTTACTAACTTTTATCTCCCAGCAAAAAGCTTCCCGTTTGTGTAAATAGTTCCCAAAGAGTCTGTGTAGCCTTGCCTCTTTCCTGCCTCTCTGGCTGGCCACCCAGCCTGCACTCCAGCCCACAGGACTTGACAATAACTCACAAGGTCAAGGTTTAAGAGGAAAGTTTAAGATGAAATTATGAGAATTGAAAATGTCCACAAACAAATTAGCTAAAGAGGGGAGAAGAAAACAAAACTTGCTTAGTTATTGAGGTGGCGTGTAACACGCAGGCTAAACAGACATCACAGCCTCAGCTGAACCTGAGCCGAGTTATATCTGTGCTTACCCTTATCTAATAAAAAGAGAGACTTAAGTTGTATTATTATAATACGCGAGTGTGTTATTCTAAGGCTGGCTGTTTTTAAGTGTCATTTTGTCATGGCTCGGGAGGAAAAGTGTGATTTTAATCAGGGTAGCTTTAGGTGTTTTCCTGCGCTCCAGATGTTCTGGCCCCCGCCTGAGAAAGCTTTTTTTTTTTTCGCTTTTATTTCTTCCCCTCCAACGGAGACATAAGTGGAGGGTTATTGTGCTCCTCTCAAGGTCTCTCTTAAATGTCTCTCCCACTCAAATATTTGGACAGTCACAAGAGGAGAGAAATGTATCAGGTGCAACTTGGGGAAAAAAAGATGCTAGCTGTAGGTGGGAGTGCAGATTTTCAAGGAAATCTTGGACATGCACATATGTCAGTATAATGTGTCCGTACACAGGCACACATCCACATAAAGAGACAATCATGTAGGATGCCTACAGTGCATTTGTTCTAACATTTAGACAGCGAGTGATTGATTCCCTGATCACTCCTGTAAACCAATAGCATCATGACATCATTAGTACATTGTTGAGTATTTCCAGAGCATATTTCTCATTATGACCACCGTGTTCTAATAATGAAAGTTTTGGATGGTTGATATGAGGTTACAAAATGACACCACTATTGAGGGGCCCCCTTCTATGAAAGCATATGAGCGCGCATGCATTCATATGTGTGTGCGTGTGACTGTTTAGGTCTGCCCCTGATTTAACCAGCCCCACATGTGACACTCAAAGAGGGTCTGATCCCCTCACCCCTGCTGGGACCCATACACCCCTGGTTCTCATTGACTATGGTTTCATGCTCACAGGGCAAACGCAAAATGGCAATAGAAAAAAGAAGAGAGGAAAAAAAACAGACAAAAAGAAAATAAACATAAAACAGAGGATAATACTGAAAAAATTCAAGCCATGTGGTTCTCTTGCCAGTAAACAACAAGCGGCCCTGGATGGAAAAAAGAGGCATCCCAGGGTTTTAATCCTGCAAGTGATGTGTGTCTGTAAATGCTGCTACCTCTGTGAGGAGTTGGAGACTAGAGCATTTAGGGGAAGTTATGCTGACTCCAAGAGAAAATAATGAGTCCCAGTGGTCCATCACAGGTCCACGGTGCTAAAAATATGGTGGCAAACTTTCTGCTTGTTTTTTTGATGAAAACAGGCTCGAAAAAAAGTAATGAAACAAACAGTTAAGTGCAAAGGGATCTTTACAATGAACATGAACAACAACATTATATTCCCTTGGAAGTCATCCATATCTATTAGATTTGGCTGATTGGACTTAGATCCTGAATGAAAGACTTGGCTGAGGTTCAGTCAGAAATGTGTACCAGCCACCAGCCACCAAAGCAGTGGCATAAATCTTGAGATCAGCCTGTATTGATAGGGCCTTGGCTACCGATTTGGTAACACGTGTGCATATCCATTTCCCTGACAGAGACTGATTGCACATGACTGGGGAGGTAATAGAATTGTCTTTAAGGGGCCGGACATCATTTATTACAAGCAGAAGGTAGGCTACACCTGCGGTGCGTCCCATTACTCCAAATATCACTCCTCCTTTTGTCAAGTACATCCTCCGCTCTTTCATGAATTATGGCAATATCACAGAAGAGGTCAAATATCTTGCCATAACTGATCAAAACGGGAGTATCACATGTATATTTCAAATCCGTACGAGCACAGGAACATCTGATGAATCATGTAACTTCCCAAAAGGTGATATAAATCCATTTATTCCATAATAATTATGCTTTCAAATGGTTGGTAGTATTATAATTACTAATTGTGTTCACTTTATTACAAAATTTATATGCCCATTGAAAAGTAAAATGTGTGGTAAATGTAATACTGAGATATACAATAACAGATCAACCAATTTCCTACATTAACAGGTTTTATTAAGCATTTGTTCTTCTTAAACCACGTTTTAGGGATGATTATTCATAATTCTAAAAACTTCCAATTTCTCCTCAGTTTTGTATTGCAACATATCTGCTCCCTTCTACACCTTGTGCAGTCAGTTCATGACCCTGAAAACTAAGCTTCAGTTGCTGTTTATTCTATTGTCTGACAGCAGAGGAGATGGCAAAAACTGTATAAAACAGATGTTTTCAACAAGGAATGAATGATGTTATTGTTTGGAATGTGCACTGCAAGACTCCAACAACTGCCCTACTGAGATAAGCCAAATACCTGAAATTTAATGACAACTTATTGAATAAAAAGCTGCTTTTATGTCTTTTATTCAAAATTCTTCATCCGTTGCATTCTCATCATTAATACTGACATGCAGTGTGTCCCAATTTTCCCCCTCTCTCATCATCCTCTCTTTTCCTCCCCTCTGTTCTTTCCTTTCCTTATCTCCTCAACGTTTCTTACTGGGAGGAAAGCAGCAGTAATAAAGTCTTGGGATGTACCCCGGGGAACTTATTATGTCGAGAGAACTAACAGCACGATGTTTCCTGCATTCTGTCTACCTGTTGGACTGTCTGCCATTGATCTGGGAGGCAGGTGTCAATACAAGAAGAGAAGGCAAGAAATCATTATCATCATAAAACTGATGTTGCAACGCATGTATGCATAGTGCGAGTCTGACATCTGTTGTGAATTTAATTTTCAAAAAACTTTTCATGACTTTTAGGGTGAAGTGAGTAAAAGATGTTGGTGGTGATTAAAAACGAGATTTAAAAAATTAGATAGAGAACATTATTCCAAAACATAAAGCAGCAGTTGATATGACAAATCGGAAATATGAAACTATCTAAATAAATTGAATACCTCAGGGATTTTGACTGTTGAAGGGACAAAATGAGCAAATTGCCCAAGCCACATTGATGTTGCCGACTTAGACGCAGCATCCCTTGTTTAGTTGATACTACAGAAGAGAATATCAACTCGTCTGAGTAGTGCCTTTAATCGCACGGTGTCTGTTGTTTATTGTATAGTGAATTTCTCACTTCAAAATACTGTTGCATGTTCTGTCGTGCTGCTATGTAAATTCAAAAGGTTGCTATTATGTTTATATAATATGAGCGATTATAGCAATTTTTGTGCAATTTGTCCCTCTGAAAGGGTAAAGGTATACATGTAACGGTATGAAATGGAGAGTCATATGCCACAGAATAATTCACAGGAGACATTATTAGTGAGTGCAGTGTGTGCATGTTCTGCAGGCCTGAACCCCCCTTAAAATTACCCCCCAATGCTTGCTAAGCTAAGTTATCAACATTAGAAATGCAAATCCAGGTAACACGTCTTCTTTTATTCCTCATTCCATGTGGTGCACCCCCATTATTACACTGCTGACATTCCCTTCTTGTCCTTAAATCAACATCTTACAGCCTATTAGCTAAAGCTTTGGGGGACAATAGCGCCGGTCGACAATCCTTGCATTTTACAATGAATACATAGCTCTTTGAATACGTACTGTAGCTCTTATAATGCGGAGGCAGAGGAATGTGTGAACAAAGTCAAATAAAATACGAACCCTGATTCTCTTTAAGTCAAATTTTCTTTTGATCACTGGGATGAGTGCCAAGTTTAGCAAAGCAAATGTAAGGGAAGTGTTAAAAGTAGTAAAATTATTAGCATACCTTATAGTTGGATACTGTCATGGTGAGTGTGATTTTAAGTGTCTGGTGTCTGTCTGGTGTAAAATGAACTGAGTAGAGCTGAGTTCTATCAGCAATATTTAAATATATTCATCCATAACTGGAAACCAGCAGGAGTATTATGATTAGCATCTTCTTCTTAGAGATTTTGATACAAACAATTAAACCCGTAGTTGAATTTCAAATTTGACAATTAAAACAGCACCAATCATTTGAATGCGGCTCAGGTGATTTACACTATATTCAATCTATCCTCGTCAGTACTGTAGCATTGTGTTCTGCGCAGGCTGAATAAAACATAATACCCTCTTGAAGCCACTAGAGGTGTTTTGAGACATAGACATTATTGCAGCAGTCAGCCACAAACATTTATGTGCGCGGGTGGACACACACACACACACACAACACACACACACACACACACACACACACACACACACACACACACACACACACACACACACACACACACACACACACACACACACACACACACACACACACACACACACACACACACACACACAGCTCTGAGGCCATTTTCCTTCCTAATGAGGCTTTGTCTTTGAGGGGTCTTGGAGGACAAGAGGTCATAAAGGGTCAGACTGAGACAAGGTCAGCCTACTCATCAGAGTTGTGTAAGGAAGTCTGGAGCCAACGTCAGTCGAAATCATATCTTCTAGACGCAGACAGGAAAGAAACTATGTGTGTGTGTGTGTGTGTGTCAGTGTGTGTGCCCAGAGCTGTGTGTAATTGTTTGTACAGTATGTATTATCTGAGCAGTTGCATGATCTGCAACTCTTCTCTACTTGTCATATTTTACTTCTACCTGTCCGTCGCTTCACCTTGACAGTCACATGTTAATTCTTTAATCCAACAGCTCATGATGTGGTAAATGCAGGGAAGGAAATGGCGGCCTAATCGCTCACTAATAGTAACGACAAATACCTGTCCCTGTCATCTAACGGGGGACGTGGTGGAGACGGGTGGCTGGGACTGGTAGACAAACACAAGGGTGAACACACATATACGCCCACACACTCGCATATTCTCCTAATTACCCAGGTCACAGTGCAAGAACACACACACCAGCTTGCCTTTTTCTCCTCTCTGTGCTGACACTGAGGCTCCTGGCTGTGTCCTGAAAATACAGTAACTTTGTGTTCCTGTCCTGTCTCGTTTGGCTACCAGGGACTCACACGAATCTCTATTCTGGGAGTGTCATTCAGCAAGGATAGAAAGGGGAGAGAGAGGCTTATTTGGAGAGGTTCCCTATGCTGTGGTGTGTTGCACGGTGCGGTCATACCAGTCAGTGTCTCTAACTTCAATAATTGTGATTTATGCCCCAGTCTTCAGCAGCATGTGTGTGTCACCGAGTCTTTGCACAACATCGACAAGTGACATATTTTGTATGCTTGGAGTGACTTGACCTGCCCACAACGCGTTCATCTGCAGCTGTCTCAGACACACACACACACACACATTAAGCCAACAAACACAAATTTACTGTGTGTGTGTGTGTGTATATGTGTGTCTCTGTATTTGTCAATGTGTAAGGCAGAGTGAGATATCAAACACACTCTGAGAGCAGGGAGGTGGAGATGGAAGCTTATATCAACTGGAATGTAAAAGTACATCATAAAAGCGAAACTAGGGCATCAGATGCCCCTGTTCTTTGATACAGGCAGTGGTTAGACCAACTTTTTTTTTTTCCTTGTGTTGATTTTGTCCTTGCTGCAGGATGCCTCGGATAAGAGTGTTGTGTTCTCAGAGGAGGACAATTTTAGCTTGTCTAAACCTCTGGGCCTCGGGTGGAACAATGAGTCTAATAACCAGGAGGATGGAAATGGGGGAGTGACCTGGACAAATAGTGGACTACATTTGGAATTTTTAAAATTGCATTGTGATTTATTTTCCTTGGTATGTGATGCTCACTTTTTTGAGCAAATGCAATTATGGACAAATTAGACAAACAAAATGTCCTGTAGCAAATTAAATTAGAATAAATCAGATGACTGTTTTTACTAATACTGTTTCCTCCTGTGTATCTAAAAAACTCATAGAATAACCTAATATACAATCTGGTAGATTACAGAATGTGATGTTAAAATGGACACGCAACATACATTAATGCATATAAACTAAGATCAGCTTCTCTCCATCTTATGCTGCGACATATCTTTATTTGGATATTTACTGTTATATTTCTTCTAAAATGTGGTCACTTAATATAGACTGGACATAACACAGCATGTGCTAACTGACTTGTTTATAATCTTTACTACCATTTAGAGAACAGGTATATTCAGATATATGTAAATGGTTTGATCTAATAATCAAGAACTTTGAAAATGTAGACCTATTTTACTTCTGCTGTGCTTCCAAAGATTTCTGATGCAACAAACCTTAGCTCATCAGAAAACAATCATCAGATAAATTAAGCTGTTATCCAGTCTTGGCCACTGTATTAAAACATATGTCAATCTGGGAATGACAGCACTTTTACTGTTTCTCTTCAGGTTATAGATTGTACTTTTAAATAAATAACATTTAGCTTTTTTTTTTTCTTTTGCTTTTTGAGAAGGGAATACATTTGTGAAGTAGAAACACAGATTCTCTGTAAAGAAGACCCTTAACGGTACACTGCATATACACTGAAAATATATAAATCCAAACAATGCCTAACCTACAGTGTTCCAGTTGTGATGCACAGAGAAGATCAAGAGTTTATTCAGAGTACTGTGTATACTTAGAAAGTGCTGAGAACCATCACTTTTATCCACATACTAGCATGACAAAACATGCACCTGAATCAAATGAGGGGGATTATGCATTTTATCTACCTCCAGCACATAAGAACGACAGGCCAAAACACACCTGACACATATGGCAGGTGAGGAGGGTAAGGCTGATTGATCCTCTCTTCATCTCTAAAGCGACTGTTTTCCTCTGACAACATTCGAAGGAGACAACATTCAAACTTGTACAAAGCTCTGTCTCCTCACCTTGCATAAACAGCTTTAGGAGTAAAGAGGGGACAAGAAAAGGTGTAAGGATTGTGACACAAACTATGTATGCAGGTGCACATGCACACAGACACGCACAAACACAAATCCCATAACCCCACACACCGCTTTGTAGATCTGATTGAATACAGAATCAAAACACAGACGGTTTTTTAAAATGGTGTCTCTCAGACAGTACTTTCTACATCAGAAAGAGGGAGGTAACACAAAAGGAAAGGAAAAGCTAAATTGAGTTTGAGCCCAAGGTCAGTGTGTAGCTGTCTGAACAAAAGTCGGAGATCTCCCAAAAAATATCTATCAAGTTGGGAGAAGGCGCCCTTGTCCCGACCCCTGCAGAGTTGCTGGAAAGATGGTTTCCTGTGAAAAA
The DNA here is from genome assembly GCF_021018895.1 of Seriola aureovittata. Lineage (NCBI taxonomy): Eukaryota > Metazoa > Chordata > Actinopteri > Carangiformes > Carangidae > Seriola > Seriola aureovittata. Next base: position 12,324,187 of record NC_079368.1, read on the forward strand.
GTTTATTCGAGGGTACGGAAGATTAACGAGGGTGTTTTCATTGGCTGCTCTCTAGTCGTCTTGCAGTACTTAGAGGTGATAAGATCAGAATATTTATCGAGCCTCTTCTTCAGGTCATTTGCTATGTTAATTTTATGAGCTTGATGTTGCCTTTGTTTCACGGTCATGTGTTATTCCTCCTGAACCCTGGAGCAGGGGGAAGAAAGGGGGATTTGTATACTTAGCAGGCAGTGTCTTCAAATTAGTCACCCATGCATAATTATTTATGCTGTGCAGGGGGGTGCAGTGGAACAACTAATTCTACTTGCTCCCTGCGAAAATTTAAATCTATTATTTTTCAATCAGATCAGGCTCAGGCTTGTTTTCACACCTTGCTTTATTTGTTTGGGATAATGTATCATTATGAGACAAAAGTGTTCCCTTATGGATTTCTCAGGGCAAATAAAAGCTATGGGTTGTTTGTGAGGTTGAGACAAAAATCTGTATTCAAACTGGATTAACGTTGGCCAGTGATGAGATTAACTACTCATTCATTGCAGTTATCATTATAGAAAATATGCATCTGAATGGGAAATTGCCCTCTTACATTTTGTTAACTACGTAATAGCTCTGTAGATGCTGCAGTAAATGGTTCCAATCAGAAAGAAAGATTAATAAAATTTACTGAATATTTATAGGCAAAGCTGTATCCTCTCCACTGTCAAGTTCATTAAGTGATTGAGCTGAATGGATGGAAGCCCATCAAGCCTTGGCGAACTCCTATGATCATAAATCAAACTGGGAGGGTCAGGACATCGGGACAGATCCAGCGGCATAAGCCAGAGCATCGCAGCTATGACCTCATCGCGGCTCCCAGTGAAATATCCGTACAAAGCAAACATTTAGACAAAGATAAGATGATATGATGATGTGAACTCGGACATATGCAGATAACTATTACATTGATAAAGCTGTCCGCGTGAGAGAGAATCGCCTACCATGACATCTGTGGGTTATTCATGTGAAATTACATAAATCTTTCAAACTGTTTTAAATCACTCTCACCCTCCCCTCCTCCTCTCTCTATCCGCAAGCACTCACCATTAATGCCTACATCAACCGCAGGAGCCAATTGTTAAAGAGAGGTTCTAAGTGCACTGCCCGATCGATATTGATAATGTTGAAAATGTGGTAGGAAAGAGTGAGAGTGGGGGAGAAAGAGGGAAAAAAGAGAGAGGGAGACATAAATCTGCACACGGTGAATAGGGGAGAGCAGCTGCGGTGGCCTCTGAGTTGTCCCCTTCACCTCTTTGGAAACATCATCAGCACTAATCAGGGCCCTGCTAAAGAAAATGGTCCCTCTTGATTTACACTTGCTACCCTCTGCTGTGCAAATGAGAGAGACGGAAAGAGAGAGAGAAAAAAAAAACACAGAGAGAAAGAGGATGCATGGAAAAGCGACTAAAAAGGACAAGTGGGAAAGTGAAGGGGGAAAAAACACGAGTTGGAGGGCACTAATAATAGCAGACATATAAATGCGGAGAGCCACATTCCTTCAAGGTCAACCTCAGGTGAAGCAAAAGGTTGTATAAAGGTCATACTGGATGAGGGTCATGCAGGCCTCACTGAGAGTCAATAACACCTCCCAGTCTGCTGTAGACGTGTGGGGGTCGCCCCTGCTCTCACATCAATTTGCTAGGCATGGACCATGGCAATAAAAGAGATGGAGAGAGACTTAGCCAGAGAGAAAGGGGTGAGAAAAAAGAAAATGTACAGGCAGATTGTGAAACAGCTCGCCTTTCAACTACTAACTGCTTTTCATGTAAATGTCTTGGACTGACACTTCTTACACATCCCGGCCCCTACACCCTCTCCCCCCACCCTACGCACACACATACACACTCACTCACACACTCCCTCTCTCTCTCCATCTCTTTTACTCCACTATACTCTCTGTCAGCAGAAGAATAAAAGAAAGGGGAAGGCGAGGGAAGGGGCAGGAGGAGAGAGTGAGAAGGGAGTGAAGGAGGAGGGAGAAAAAAAAACAGAAACAGGAGAAATCAGACTCTCGCCGGGGTTGGCGAAAGGTCAGTCCTGACAGGCTCGGAGGTTAAACTGCCGAGTTAAAATACTGTTCATTATCCTCTGCAGCCTCTTCCCAAATTCCCCTCTTTTGTGTCACAGTCAGTGCCCAGCATCAATGTTCCCCACCCCAGGATTTATTAGACATTGTTGAGCAGCGAGAAAGGGGACCTTTTCTGTACAATAGTAGCAGTGATCCTATGGCAAGGACAATACTGCTGCCAACACAATTACAGAGCCTGGCTTGAGTTATAAGGGTTGTAGGACTGACACTGTGGTGTGTATGTGTGTCTTCTTGAGCGCAAGTACAGTATGATGATAAATACAACCAGCATGTGGTACATTAAAACTACAGTTTGCTTATGTTGACCTGATCTGCAAAAAGCATATTGAAAATTAATACAAAAAAAATTATTTACATAAATTCCTGCATATTTGAAGGAACCTTATTCCAGTGCAGGAAATTTAATTAGTACACATGAAAAGAACAAAGCAGGGGAATATCCATAACATGAATTAGGCTGAATCACATCATTCATTACTCACCAGAGAGCAATGAGATGTGACACAAGGCAACAGAACCTTGCCTGAACCGGACAAATTAAAAACACTAGTAATTAGCGCTATGCAAAACATGTTGTAAGTTTATTACCTGATTTATGTGGCTTCCTGTTTATAAGGGCACAGTGAGCTGGCTATTCGTCTTTTGCCTAGCATGCTTAAGATTCAGAATGAGTTTAAATGATTTATTAAATGAATAAACAAATAAATCACCTCACACCTAATTTCCCTAATGATATTAGAAATGACTAACTGTACAAATTGTGCAAATATATAAGCTACTATTAACCTGAAGCACCTTTCATTTCAGGGGTTCAAAACGTCCATCCATTTTCATTTGTGCGAAAACAAAAACATGATTAAAGATGTGACTCCTGACATGGATCCCACAAATAAAACACTCCACTCTCTCTTTGCTTAATAAAAGAGGGTCATACACCCAGTGTTGTCAGCAATATGTCAAAGCCGACCTATAGAACAGTCACTTCGAAGTGAGCCCGAGAGAAGTTTAGCCCAACAAAACAAACCACCTAAAGCCTGCACGCCCTCCCCCCCGCAACTCCAAACTTTTTTCTTATTCTGCTGCTCTTACAATGCTGCGTTCTGAATCACCCCAAACACCATCTGAATTGTATATTTCTATTTAAAGAGACATATTGTTTTCATCTTTTGCCCCTCTACTCCCTAGGGGAATGAGTGGAATATAAAACGCTAGACTTTAAATAACAAGAGACTGCCATCAGTTCCCCTGCTAGTCCGCACATTAGCCTCATCTGTGAGCGAGCGTCTGACACCTACTAAAATGTTTCAGCTCTATGTGCGTATAAGAGCATAAATAATTCAAAATTAATCCCCACTGAGGGGGACTATGGGAATCATAAATTATCCGAGTGTAGTCCCTAATGCAGTCCCAGGATTGGAACACCTATGGTAACAATCGAGCAGAGGTGCTCATTACACCTTGTGAAGAGATATCTTAACCTTTGAATATTAATTTCTTTGAATATATGGGTATGGTTGCTCGTATTAGTTGCTCAATATGTGAGTGACTGAATATTTCATACAATGCAGAAGCTTACGTTGTGCTGTGTATGAAGCATGGAGGAATATGTCACAGGGTAATTCTAAATTGTAAATAGGTGCACGGCAAACCATATAATTACCGTCATACAGCATGTATCTGATCAAATAACATATGAGACAACTAAAAGACTAAATACACTTTGTGTTAGTGCTCGGGAATCACAGACTGATGGAGCCATCAGTTCATGTAAACCTATCTGTACGTGGAGAGTTAAAATATAAATCTCTCCATAAAGCACATTGGCGTGAAAACAAAAAGACACCTGGAAGCCCATGGAGATGTTTTGTTGACATTTACGGCAACTTCTTCAAAAGGTTTGCCCATCACTCTGCGGTGACTTCGGGCTTCCCAGGAGGCAGTGATGGATGGCAGGCAGAGAACACAGTTAATCAACCTCAGTGGGGATGGAAATATTAATGCCAGGTAATTGAGAACACTATAGCAAGAACTATCATATAAAGAAGTTACATTTAGAAACGCTAGGATCTGGACACTGAGACATGAAAAGATATGGTTTAAACTTGTACGCTGGATGTGATATCAAGTAGACCTAGACAGTTCCTTCAGTGAGAGGTAATATGAAAAAACTCCACTTTCAGATGGATGCAACCATGGATACAGCAATCATCCCTGAATAAAAGACGGTGGTGCATGTTCTAAGTAAACTGGCAATGAATCACCTTGTATATATTTATAATATGAAAGACTTGAAAGACTAACACAACCACAAGTAGAGATGAAAATGCCAGTCTAAAGCATATCAAAGCTATATTAGATGTGTCTACTCTCGTGTAGAAGGAAGATGTGAAAACACAAACTGATCCTCAACAAAAAGGACTACTGTAGCGGGTAAAAGAGAGTGGCATTTGGTGAGGGGAGGGGAAAAATATCCGATTTAGAAAGTGGTTGGAAATATACATATCAAAGGAAAGACATGGAGATTTCCTTTGCCTGTGCATCCTATCCATGTACCCCCCCCCCTCCCCCCTCCTCGTGAGTGAGCTGCGTAGGGTCTGTTGCAAATTCTCAGGTAAGAGAGCCAGAAACCTACTTATGATGCTCTGCTGTTCATAATCCATAGGTTCTATCAGCAGATTACTAGAAATAAAGTGTTGGGAGAGACGTAAAGCAGGACTCAGTATGCCAGATGAGACAATACTGGTTTCAGTCTGCACTTCACTCCAATGCACATAATTAACAGCTTGTGATCAGCTACAGCAAACACAAAAAAAACGTAGTGGGGGAAGAGTTTAAATCTTTCCAGCAGGATATAGTAATAAGTAATTTATGTTGCAATATGTCGTAAATATCCCTTGCATCAAGTATGGAACCTACATAAAAACTAAAACACTAAAACATGATTCACAAATAAATCTATGCAATTTCATTAAAGGTATATCACCACATTTAATAGCTTGATCTCTCTTACTCTCTCAGTCTGTCTCTAATTTCCTTTCACTCTGTTTTCTTGACTTTCCACCCTCTTTAGCACACCACTGGATGTGTGTAGGGCAATTCATTCGTCACACGGCTTTACCCATTAGAGGCGGACTGCTAAATGCTTCACCTTTTGATTTTGAGGAGGAGTACAGGATTTGTCAGGGGAAATGGGAAGGTGCTTTATTGCTCCAAATTTCATCACAATAAAGGCTTATAGGGAAGGTGGCATAATCGTTGCCCTATAAATGTCTCTGTGTAGATTACATGCTTCTTGCCTGGCTAATCCTGGTAATTGATGAACTTCTATGCTGACGATTTTTTTTATATTATTTTGTAATTTGTTTATTAATTAAGATAACACTTATTTTGGGACCTCAACCAAGTAAACACGATTATGTGCTCTGCGGGGTGAGTGTTCAGTGCGCTGACGTTCCCAAAGCAGCGAGCTGGCTGGCTGGCAGGCGGCTGCTGCCAGGGAACGTCTAATAGTCTTCCACTGAGAAGTTTAATTCATTTGCCATAAAGCTAAAAATAAACACAGTCACACTTAATTGGGCTCTGAATGTGAGCATTATTGAGCTGTTGAAAAAAAGCAGGACCACAATTTATAACCAAGGACTCAACATTTAAACAGCTGAAACACTGTTGAGCACATGGATTTCAATTTTGTAAGTATTATTATTTATTATTAAAAAGAGGGGAGATAGAGCCATAAATACTACACAAAATAATAATAAGGTTTTAAACATCGTGATTAATTTCCAATATCTATGGGGAAACAATAACTGTCCATTTATTAACAGTTGATCATAAAGATAAAACGATGTTGTACAGTACAGTGAATATATTGTGTTTGCTCAGTTACTAATGGCACATAATTAAAACATTCTGTAAACACTAATAATTTTCATGTCTGTTGAGTATTTATCAAGAGGAAAAACTATGTCGTCATTGTGGAGTTCGTTTTATGAGAAAATTCAAAAGGTTTCCTCTCTTGGAAGAATACTATCACAGGTTACAGTCCCGGGATGAAATATCTGTGTATCATTCAAGTTTATGATGCAGAGAGACTTTGAGGTAGGACGGGGGAGTTTTAGGATAAGAGAGAGAGAGAAAAACGCAAAAAGATTTCCATAAAAAAGTGGAATAAATAAGTGCCTGAGATACAACAATTTGGATTTACATACATTATCCAGCTCTATCTCTTTGGGATATTTTACAGTCCTGATATGCGAGGGGGGGCTGAGAGATAAACTAAATATGACCTATGCTCTGCAGGCTCAGCCAGAAAGAGCAGATGCCTGTAAGAATACTCAAGGAGCAGAGGAAAGGTTGAGAGGATGAGGACAAAAAGCCAGGGGAAGGAAGAAAAATGACACTAAAAGGCAGTCAAGAACTGATTGATGCTCTGCTGTATTTGAAGATCAGTGGCAGCCTTGTGGTGGCAAGCGCAGAGGTCAGCAAGTGTATGCGTGTGTGCGTGTGTGTTTGTGTGTGTGTGTGTTTGTGTGTGTGTGTGCGCGTGTGTGTGTGCATGCTTGCTTATAAGGGCGTGTGGCTTTCTTTGTTGGTTTCACTGTCTGGATTGTGCGTGTGCACGTGGATGTGTGTCCAGATTCTCTCTCTCTCTCTCTCTCTCTCCCCCCCGTTGTAGAGGAGAATCCTCAGTCACTGGGTGGCTGGGGGAAATCAGATGTGAGCAGAGAATAACATGCTCGATTTGGCCTGGGAGTGGAGCCGGGGCTGGAGGAGAGGAGAGCACCATGATGTATCGAGCCGTTTGCCAGCCGGATGGGGCACACGGTGGCGGCCCTCTCTCTGCCTGTCAGCAAATACGCATTTTTCACCCAGCAGGAGAAGTGCGAGTCCTGTGTATGTGTTTGTGTGGTGGGTGGAGGGGAACGTGTGCATGTTTTTGTACAAGACGAGCATTTAATTTTGGGATATACAAGTGATGTTTACTTTGCATTTGGTGTGATTGTAGAATATTAATTTGAATATATATGTGTTTGTGTGTATATTTGTGTTAAGTGTGGGGTGTGGGGTGTGGAGAGGGGTGGGGGGTGCGGAGAGGGGTGGGGGGTGCTTATGAGCAACCCACTGCAGGCACAGCTGTTGCATCACATGGAGGCATGGAAGCAGGCCGTTTCATCTTGTCACGGCAAACGCCCAAGCTTCTGCCTCTAACAAACAATTCCACACGAAGGAACAAGTGGCTCTAACAAGACAAAGTTTGGGTGAGTGTGTTCGTGTGAGTGTGTGTGTATTGCCTGACTGTGGGAATGCATTTTTGTGAGCTGTGTGTCCTGAATTTCATCTTTGCAAGGGTTCAGCGCCCTATGCATGTGACCCACTCTCACATCATGTTTAACTCTGTTCGCCATCATCAAAAGACAGGAGGACACGCAGCTATGACCAGCAACAGAAAAACATGGAAGTCTTCCAAATGTGCCACATTGCTTTCTAACCTCCAACCTCTCACTTCAATTAACGTGCAGTGTGTTAATGAACTACCGTGAGCTAATGCTGCTTTCACAAACTTACAATTTTAATTGCCAATATGGAACAGCAGGGAGAGACATAAATCTGAAGAAAAATACACAAGTGAAAAGCATATTTCTAAAGGAAAATGCAAAAAATATTATTACCCACAATCCACAAGCACAGAGAATTTCAGCTGAAGCCCAGGAACCTGGTATCGCCATCTAGTACCACATATTGGCAGCATACAAGGCAGCCTGAAGGTTTCAGCGCAACACATTCACACACACAGACACACACAAGCACAAGCCTCCACACTAAAGACCTCTTTTCAGCTCACGTCGAGGGAAGTGGGCTGGGAAGGCCCTTTGATGTGGGAACACCGAGGTCAGAGAGAACAGTCTGTGTAGCGCTAAATTCCATCCCCCACAACAGTTCCTTTTTCACTTTGCTACTGGCTTCGTTTTATGAAGCCTATCTTCAAAACAAGTTTAAAAAAAAAAAAAAAAAAAATTCTTTCACAGTCTGAATATGTAGGAGTGGAGAATGGATAAATGCCATGTTTCAGGCTGCAGTCACCACATTTCCCTTAAAAGTCTGCAGTCTGTGTTGCATTTAAGATTTTCCCTCTCATACACTTATTGGCCTTTTGTTTCTGGAACCAAGGGAAAAGGCAAAAGGTCTAACCAGCACATAAACTAATCTCAAATGTCATGTCTTATTAGACGTAAATGGAGGGAAACGTTTGGCTCACTCAGCCTGCCGAGTCAATGAATTTGTCAAAATTTTATGATAATTCATTCAATTACTCTTTAGACATTTAAATGATGTGGGGAGTGAGGGAGGAGGTGACGAGGGTCAGTTGAAGAGAGAAGAGAAGGAGAAGAAGAGGGGGACTGAAGGAGGGGGAGGAGAAGAGGGATTGGGGAATAATCCTGCTCTTGATATTACACTCCCTCCAGAGGCCTTTTAAGGGCTCCATATCACAGTGTGAGGCCTCCTAAACTTCTCTCCCCCTACTTACCAACTCAACAGCAAGTCCAGCCCCCATCTCTCCAAACACCTCTGTTCACAACTTTTTCGCCTAACGCATGCTGTACAAACATATCTATTGCTGAACCCATGTGCAGAGTAATTATAACGCAACATGTGCGCATATGGTTTTGAAAAATTTTAAGATTAAATGTGATGTTAAAACCAGATCCATAGATAGTGATGTCTATGGACACGATCACATAAATATACACAAATAAACCTTTTTTCCCCCAATTTTCCTCGCCTTTTTCTCCCTGAAACACACACACACACACACACACACACACACACACACACACACACACACACACACACACACACACACACACACACTCGCAAACACTTCTCCTTTCGTTCCTGGGAGAATGACAATAAAAAGGCCCACCGCTCTTTTCAACCCTTGACCTCTGATCCCTAGAGGTCTCCCACCGCCTGTGCTGGAGGTGGAGGGGGGAGAGGCAGAGCGAGGGAGGGGTGATAAAAGGCTTGGATGTGGTGGGGCCATGAGAACAGCTCCCTCTGACAGAGCAGTTCAGGCTGCATCATGGGTAAGCTCCCCCTCTAGTGTTCACTGGCCTCTCTTGTGTGTGTCTTCAAACTCCCACGAAAAGAAAAGTTTTCAATCACCGTCCAAATCTGCTGTAAATTTAAATAGAGATACCTGCTACGAGCGATTTGCTCTGTTCTGTAGAGCGTACTTCAGTCGGGTACAGCTGTAGTACAGTCAACGTTAAGTTTTAAACAAAGTTGGAGTGTTTTCTAACGAATAAAATAATTCCTTTTTTGTATAAAATGTATTATGTAACCTCAAAATAACTAATCAGCAATAAGAGAACACCAGAGGAATACATTTTTGACATTTGACACACTACTGAATATTATATATGCCTTTGTAATGACGTTGCCTTGACAGCAACTTTCTCTCATAGGATTGGCTTTTGCAGAGAGCAGAGTCACAGCATCTGGTCGTTATTGCTTCAAAACCAAGCGTGTTTTTTCCCTATTCACATCTATGGTATACTAGTGCCTCCTATTCTAGCTTAGCCATGCCTGAGGGCATGCTAATTACCTTCTCTCTCGCTCTAAATTAACCAACTTTCACTGGGACTCTGTCGCCACTTTCAATCCAGTGTTGATAGCAGACGGAGGGGAGGGAGTGAGTGCAGGAGAGGGAGGTAAGGGAGGGAGGAGCAAAGGGTGAAAATAGAAACAAACCAATAATCTTCTACATCGCCTCCTAAACGAGAGCCACTCTGTCCCTAATGTAGACAAGTCATTTTGTACAAGCCGTTAAAGCCCACTGGGCCAGGCGAGCATGCAGTGCAGGGCCGCCTGTTTCAAAGATCTTTTGCAATCAGTTACACAATGGACCCCCTCATTTTATGCTGCTACATCATAAAAGTGCTCCTTTTGTTACATTTCCATCCTTAAAAGGGTCTTAATCCCCATCCTTTCAGGCCGGTCTATGGCAAATTCCTCAGGGACATCCCATTCGCTGCAAGGGCTGGAGTGACCCACTCAGAAACCAGCATGCAGGACTTTGAGCTTTTCTTCTGCTGCCACTCTCCAGAGAACATTAAATCGTACTTTTCATCCCCCTCACCATAGGGGGAAGCCCCTTAATGATGACAGAGAAAGAGAAATTCCTCCACTCGGTCCTATGACACCATTCTGCTGTCAAGCAGGCGTCTTGGCGGACAGAGAATCAAACATGGCTTCCTGCAGGTGGAACGCCAATGAAGGTCACGGTACAGTCCAAAGAGGAGAGAAGGAGGGAGGGAGGAGGGAGGGAGGGAGGGAGGGAGGGAGGGAGGGAGAGAAAGAAAGAGAGAGAGAGAGGGAGGGAGGGAGCCCTTCAGAGGGAGCATAGCTTCTCCTGTGCAAATTAAGTCATCTGCTGAAAAAAAAAAAACACTAAAAAAAACACTTGCAGCTTTCATTCCATCATAGTTCATGTGTTAGTCAATCATTTTCATTTTTAGATAGCAGACATTTCTAGATTTCAACCAGTTTTACTCGTTGCCAATGTTCCACACGATATGGATTCCTCCAATCAATCACGTTAAGAGATAGATATTCTTATACAGTGACGCATGCCCTCACAACTTCTGTTTTACATAAAATTGTTGTGGTTTCTGTTTTAAGTCCCATTCTTTTTGTTTGTCTGTGCCTGCCTTTGTGAAGCCATCTCTCAGAGAGGGTGCATTTAATCAGGTTGAAACCCTTGCTCTCCAACCCCCTCACAGCCCTGCTTCACACCGGACCCCTCAATGAGAACATTGTACCAAAATACAACGTGTCAATCAAGAGCCAAATATTCACGCCAGCCAGTCAGCATTTAGCTGCACTCCATGTTATGTCCCTACGCATTCTCGAACAGTTTGATGAGTATTTCAATCTGTTTCCAACAGTTATAATTGAGTGCTCAGCAGGTAATATGAAAATCACACGCTACATATGCTGCAACCAATGTCAACATGTACGGGCCAAAGCTACTTGTTGTAAATCAATGAATATAGCTTTTAGAAAATTGATAATATTATACACATGAAGAATTTAAAAAGTAATCAAGGTAAATATTTTCTTAATATTAAATAAAAAAAACATCATTAAAATATTAAATAATGCAAAACAACAAAAAATGTTGTCAATCATCAAACAGAGGGCTCTTTTGTATGGTTGTGAAGCATGTTGTTATCTTTAGCTTTGTGGCTTCTGTGTCTGAGTTAGTGCCCTTATTATACAGGCAGGTCAGTCAGTTGAGGGACTAATGCTGTGGGATTTGACCGGGTGAAGATGTCACTGATAGTTTCCAGCATGAGACGAACATAGACTTCAATAGTCCATAATCCTCCAGCTACAAGCCTTACCCCTCTGTAATGGCTTTTCTGACCACTCGGCTTAGGCCAACACAAAAGTCATGGAAATGTGTACATGGAGGTACAAAGACACCTCACATAGGCAGGACTATCGTGTGGCTCTTTGTGGTGTGATTTTAGCCCAGGTACCTCAGGTTTGTACCTAAGTGGAAATAAGTCCTTTTTATATTGTATTCTGACTTTTTTTTTTTTTTAAACTATGAGAAATGATAATAAGCAGAATAAACTGCATGTTTCACAGTTTGCTCTTAAGTTAATGGAGCATGTCGCCTGGATAAACTCAAAGAAAACACTGAAACACAGGAGAAGCCATCAACAGCAATAATTAAATGCAGAGTCAGGGAGGGGCTACTATGAACCAATAATCACAACCAGCACTGACGCTAGAATCTGATTAAACTGCTAATGACCTGTCACTCAAGAGCGGGGCAGATGTTTATAGATGCCCAGTACCAACCGCACAGCTCATCAGTCAGAGTCAGAGCCTTGGCAGCCATGTCACCTACCACACCCACTCACTTAGCATTGCCACCGCACAGCACTGGGAAAAACTCGAGAGCAGCAGTTCCTTTCAGGCTACTGATAGAGGATGTTGAGTGGTCACCGTGTGCTTTCACACAATCGGAGGAGAGAGCAGCTGCGCGTTCATATTTATTCGTTTTTTTTCCTCCATTCTCACCGTCTTGCTTTGGCCGCAGTGCAACACCGCTGCCACCTTTCCCAAGCCATTGCCCCTTCTCTTCCACCATTTTTGATGTGGAAGAAGCCATTTTCTTGTGGTGACTTCCTCAGCTTTCACCCTGACGCGTGACACTCATGACAAATTGGGTGTGGAAGTGAAGGTGATGGGCTGTGAAAGCAATGCCCCTGCCCCCACTATACACACTGTGCACATGTACGAGAAGGCAGCCAGACACACAAACACATGAATATCGTTCGTGTGTGCACGCAATCTCACACACAATACCCTTAGCCACTCAGCCCTGCCCTGAGACAAAGCAAGAGGTTGTGTTGCAAATGGGGTGACGACCTGGATGTATAACACACAAAGAAAAGAAAACAGGAAATGGAAATTTCTTCAACTCCAACTCCGACTCCAACATGTGTTTCTCTGGAGCCTCATCTCTTCGAACCGCAGCACTATTCAATAATCCAAAATATGGCTCTTTGAAGTACGGACATATTTTCTCATCATTCTGTTTTTCGCCACCTTTCAAAGGGCACGATCCAGAAAAAATTTTTTTTTTCCACATTTGAGGTTTATTCTAGTTAAAGTGGAACAGATAGACTTTAGCATTGCCAATATATTACTCAACAACCTCGCTCTGGCTACTAATATTATTTTCAAATAATTTATAAACCAATTAAAATCCTCACATTACCCACCTTTACGGTAAAAAATTGAGCAATTTCAACCGGGGGAAAAATTATTATACTGAATTGTATAGCAATTATCATAACATTACAATAATTCCCATAGAAGTATTTAAATTATATGGTTGGTTGATTGCATGATGAATTAAAGAGACATATTTTTTCTTACTAAGAATCTCATCCAACAGTGATCAGGATGGGGGCTCTAAGGCACATTCAAGACCAGACAGGCCGGAACCAGTCTAACCTAATATAGTAGTCATATTATTATTATCATCACCTCCAGGGACTTAATCCAACCTGTAGCCTCAGCCTGATCTACAAGTGCTTAAGGAACATATCATTACATTAACATCATAATCCTAAATGCAACAAGATGTCGTTGTTTAACTTAAGTCTGCTGAAATATGACGTTTTCAGCAAACATTTTGGCCATGGAAGAAACTAACTGCAAAAACAAATATTTTCAATACTGTTCATTTGAGATACTTTGAGCTTTCTTGTAGTGTCATGCAATCAGAATTAATGCGTGATTGTATTAAAGACAAGTTGCAAAAAGTGTGGATACTCTATATGTATCTCTAATTCTTTTAGAAGAGTAAGTTTGAGAACTTTGATAGTAGTTACAACATGTTATCAGGCAAAGAGAGAGAGAAAAAATAAACTTACATCTTACTGTACAGTGGCCTGGACAAAAGTGTAGCAGAGATTAAACAAGTGTCTGCATTAGGGCAATTAACTGAAAAAGTATCAAAATCGACATTTAGAGCCTCTCACCAACTTAATCTCGCTCATGTCGGTTAATTCAATTAATACTTTCCCTAATGTCTGTGTTCATGAACTGTCCCTTAAGAAAGATACTACTTGCTGTAGAGTCACGCGCCTCCGCCCTGTCCAAATGACGTTACTTGGTGTTCACTCAAAGCGAAGCTGGCGTTATGGATGACACAAGCACAAACACTGAGCCTCTGGCTATGTCCACACTAATATGTTGCACTCACTCATGAACACACACAGATACGGCATGTTGAACAAATGAACATTACTCCGTACGTACGGAGTACTGTTATTACAGAGTGCTAAATTACATGAGTGACAGTGAACCAAGTCAGTTTAATCTCACTTTAGGACCAGGGTTCGAGAGACAATATTCACACCTTTGTCATGTGTAGACCCAAAAGAAACAGCTGCACAACACATTCTGGATTTCAAACCATCAGTTAAAAAAAAAGTAATCAAACACACACATGAGCATATGAACGCATGACCCTCAGTGGTTCTGGTTATACAGAATATTAAAGTCCCCCACTGAAAAGGCCATTCATTATGTGATTAAAACAGTGCTGAGCTCAACAGAAATTAATCTCCTGAATATATCCTGACTATATGACAATTTTACAGTTACAGTACTTTTTTTTCTTCTTTTTTTTTTTTAATATATTGTAACAAGGCCATCACCTGGCAAAGACTTCAATACATACAAATGAGAGGGATGGAATTATTATTAGATTACGAAGGTGAATGTGATTAGCAAGAACTATAGCTTTGCTTCTTGAAAACATAATTGTACTGCGCATTAAGCTGGAGGCTCACATTATCAAAGTTGTATCAGGCAATTGACAAGGCTTTTATAATTAGGCATGCTGTTCTTTGAGAGACGAAGAAGAAATCTCAGCCACACAATGCACAGCAGGCTATATATTCACTTACAACCCCTACAGGCAGCAGAGAACAGCCGTGTTGCCTTTGATCCTTCCAACCAATTGTTTATAGAGGTTGTAGAGGTCCACGAACCCTTTTGTATTAGGCATAATTTCAGTTGATGAGCCGAGATGCTGTTAAGTGCAAGTAGTAGCAAAATATCCAGGATACTTGGACCTTTAGAAACAATTTAGTTGCAGTAAATTTACTTATTATAATCTGTAGAGTGGGTTTCTGGGCTTGTCTTAAGTAATGTGCTAATTTATGAACTCAATTTGTTAATCTTAAAAAAATCTAAGAGCTGCGGATACTGGCAAAATCTTATTAGCATTGTCTTTTTGTGTTTTCATTGTTTTTTCCTTTATGCGTCCACTCATCTATACATCATTTTCTATACCCACATCTCCTGTTCATGGATACAGGGAGCTGAAGTCTATTGTAGCATACGTTGACAAAAGGCAACTTACACCCTGGACAGGTCAGTAGGGAGACACAGGCTTAAATTTTACTTAATTTAACATTATTTTACATTGCTAATCTCGCTTTAGTTAATTTGTGACTATTTCCCTTTTATACATACACACATAGCCCTAAGTCATAAGGTTATATTTTTCACTAAAAAGTTGACAAACAGGCTCAATTTCATTTAAGTGGATTTACTCCCCATTGTATTGCTGTTGCTCTAAAAAAAAACAACAAAATGTCAAACTAAAGTCAATTAAACAATTATTTTTATAATATCAGGACTACAACATTCAAATATGAAAAATAATTATGCATATTTTAATTACTAATAAAACAAACTAAAAGAGTCCTGAGAAGAAACTTCTCTTAATCCATATCATTTCTTCTGTATCATCAATACTGCCAATTCTAAAGTGCCTCTATTCCATGTTTACACATACATTTTCTCTAAGACACAAGGCATCACAAAGCTATAGGCCCCGTCTGTGCACGGTGGCCATTGTGAGCACGTCAGGCGAGGGCTTTTTGTGCCATTGTGTTCAGTGACAGGCTGAATGAGAGGGAGTGTTTCTCAGTACCAGGATGTGTGGGAGACACCTGCTGGGCCGGGCTGCACCGGTCTGCTCTGCTCCACCATTAAAACGTGTAGCACTAGGGACTCTTTTGTTAGGCAGGAGCTGTTGGTGGCGACATGTTTGAAGTGTCACAAGTGTCAGTCTTTATTAGATCCAGAATGATATTAGGGGATGGAGGAGTATGGTTAGTGAAGGAAGGGGAAAGATAGATTGAGCAAGATAGATAGAGAGCATCCTTCTTATGCCATTTTCTCTGAAAATTGAATACCCTGCCTAATGCTGAACTAGTGAAGCTACCTACAGTTTTACTGTCCTGGTGGTTCTGATATTTGGGGATCGTCACACTATCTTATGTCCAACTTTGTGGTGCTGAATCTCTTTTCAATTTTCCACAATCATCAATTCAAGAGACTTAATTAAGCTTCCTGATAGAAATATTTCACAGCTCAGTTGATAAGTGAGGTGGAATCATCAGGTGCCGACTAAAACTAGCAACATATCGACAAACAGTATTTTCACCTAGTTTATACAACTCAGTTCCCTGAGAATCAGAATAAATGGGTGAGAGGGCACATTATATATAGTATATATTGTATGCTGCTGCCAGTACAATTCATCACATAATCTTTTGAGGTAATGAAGCATCTCCTTACCATTGTTTTCATTAGCATATTGTCTCACTGATTCGTAATACTTTCACTGTGTGTGTCTGCACGCCCATGTCTGCATGCATTTCCAAAATAACTAGAGAATACAGGAAAGGTAATTTGGGGGGTTGCTGCAGTACAAATACGGAGGTTGCTAGAAGCACACATCGATTGACATCTGCTCAAATGTTCATCGACAAAAGGCGAAACACTGAGAAAAAGAGTACGATGGAGAGAGAGGGGTCCTGAGAGGGGGAGAAAAATCCATAATTGCTCTCATCGCCGTATGATTTTCTGCAGGCAATTTTCAAGGAGCACACACTGACCTTTGCCTACTTAATTCCTGTGCAGTAAAGAAACAGAGAGATGATCACTGAGGCACATAATTACACCCTCATCGATACATAGATCTATGGGATGGGCAATGAATGCAACCCAGGGATGAAAGTACAATACACATTACCCTCATACACACAAGCATGTACTCTGACCTACATGGACACACTTGGAAGACAACACATGCCCACGTCCACACACACACGCCCACACACACACACACACACACACACACACACACACACACACACAATCATCATCATCATGACAGTGGCATATATTTTTATCTGGATGCAAAGTCAATGTGAAATGCATGGTGGGTAATGATGATGTGAGGGTTTGAGGCTGCAAGCTGGATGGAGGAGCCCCATATGGCTCTCTCCGTCCGTGTCATTACCTTGTTACGCCTCTGACTTCCATTCAGATTCAGAAAGAGAGAGAGAGAGAGAGAGAGAGAGAGAGAGAGAGAGAGAGAGAGAGAGAGAGAGCGAGGATCACCCAAGACCACGCTACAACTGAAATTGTCTGGGGTCAACAGTGCCATAATTACTTTAAAATGTCAGCCTGCAATAAAATACAACAGTTCATCTGGCAGAAAGCAAATTAGCTTTGACCATGCCGTAATTACCCTTTCCTGCAGAACCATTAGAAGAGATCAAATCTTCACATTCTCTGTTTGAGGAAAGGCCATCAGAGTACACTCCACCTGACAAGGATGCACATTTGCCATTTTGCAGGGGTAATTAATTGTCCTTATAATAGAAATTTTATATTGGACTTCGAAATGGAAAAAAAGTGTAATAACCTGCCAGTTTTATCTTAACCATTTGCTGACACCCCTTGCCTCTTGCTCTCTCGACATTTTTTCTTCCTTGTATTTGATTTTAGCAGCTGACTGATTTGTATGTTCAAATCTTCTGACAGTGGATTTGCATTTTAAAACCTAAGACATGTCAGAATCAAGCTGAATCAATTTTAAGGGATTTTCAAATATCAGGACGTGCAATTAGTAACTTCTATCAAAATTCATCAACACCTGTCCTACATATATGTTAACACACTCAGAGTGCATACCATATAGCCCTGGGGTAAAACTTTTTATGAAATGAAAAAGAAAAGCCTCCAGCTTTTCAAGGACCAACAATACGTACTTCTCTCATGTTATACATCCTAGGAGTTTTATGTACACACCTTGCTTGCACTCCCTGTGCAGAGACTACAAAGGGGATAAAATAAATCAAAACGGGAAGACACGATCATCTTCATTACTAATTAGAAATACTGCAATCTCAAATTAACTAATGTTAGTGTTGCTCAACCACAAAATGCTCATTGGTTAACTTAATTAACATTTTAACAAGACCTAGAGCGTAAAAGGCCCTGCTCATTCACCCTAGAGGCACATGCCACTCTTCAGACCCCAATCAGACCAAAGTGGTTTGATCTGCCCGAGCGACTGACATTGCCCTACTTCTAGCCCATTTGTAGCCTCTCCCTAGTGGGGCTACAAACTCCAATCTCGCAGACAGCACTTTGTCAGATACCATTACAATATGAAGAGAGGAAACAACTGTGGAACAGTTTGCAAAGTATAACCTCTTAACTTAATTTTTTAAACTTCATTTTTTTAAACTTCATTTTAATTGAATATTGAGTAACTGCTTGGCATCGCTGACTCTACACAACATTATGTGTACTGGTGATACTAGCAGATAGAAAAGTTCAAGATTTAGTCACAAACATCAAGTACTCGGTTTGACACAACATACATAGACTTCAAACGTATCACACGGGTAGGAATGGCCAAAACAGTTTGTGAAGGTGGGCTTCTACTTCTACTACAAACACAGCCCACATGCAAACTTCTTTAGCCACTTTGTCTACTAAACTGTAATCAAACAGATACTACATTTAGTGACACGCTAGAGAATTACACCAAAATACACGCAGTAAAGAGATTAAAATGTGACCTGTTTTACCACAGCACGGAAGCAACGCACCACCAAGCTCTGCGTTATGGCGATCAATTCCATTGTGATTGATTTCCGTAAGCCCCTGTGTGTTTCATAAGGCATAGGTACTGCATTTCGTGGATGATTATTATCATGTTGAATTCCATTCGTTTTTCAAGCCCCCCCTCCCTTTTTTTTTTTTACGCTTTTAGTGATTAGCGTCTGAGACAGAGAGAGATGTTTACTATGCAGCCAAGCTAACTGAATAGGGATTAGGTGTGGAATAGCTGGGCGTGGACAGAAGCCCGAAGTAGTCAATTGGGACTGTATCTCAGGTAGCTGCGCAAGACGCCGTAGCACCGCTGCTGCGCTGCTACTGCTGCTGAATCTGAATCTCAGCTCAAGAGCATTGTAACCTTATCAAATTAGCTTTGGGCCCAGTCTGTCAGCCAGTGCTGCTGGGTTGGCAGCCACCACCATGATTAGTCATATTGAATTATACATTCAGAGCATGTACGACACCTTCCACATCAACACAAAACATAGAGAGACACACACACACATACACACACACACACAGACACACACAAAGCTACAGACATACTGTTTTCAGAAAGACATCCACAAACTCACACAGTGATGAATACAAGCACACATATATGAATGCACACGCATGCATACACACAAGCACATAGACAAAAAACACACACTTAGGTTTCTGTTTTGGAACAGGGTGATGCGGATGTGCGTAAACAGGATTAGGAGAGACGGTTCCACTGTCACACAGACCTCCAGATTGTAATTCTCATGCCTCTCTGACAGCTTGGCACAGCACTAAGTCACCTAACGTTTGCCTTGACATGAAATCCAGACCTGGGCACAGATGAGGTTATCAGTGGGGGGAGATGAGTGGGAGGAAACGCGTCTAGTCCTATTGGGAGAACGGTTTGGTACTAATGCCTGGGCTTGGTTGACTGAGGGGACTGAGGGGGCAGAAGGAGAATGGCGCAGGGTACGAAAAATAACCGCCATAACTGCCTTTGGCGTAGTTGCTCTGATGGCTAAGATTCAGATCGTGCTATCCTCATACACGTTTGAAACCTATCTAAAAGTAGCTGAAAGATTACAGTCCTCTTCATTAAATTTATCTCTTGCGACATAAACTTTTAATATGCACACCAGCAGTGTGTATGGGACTTCCAGGGCAGCTTAAATGACTGCAACCTGTAATTACTGTTCCAGTACTTGATTAGAATAATCTGATTGCAATTATTCAGTGACTTTAAAATACAAGCCTCGAGCTACAGAACAATAATTCAAGGGCAGTGATTGGGAACGTGTTTCTTTTTTGGCTGTAAAATGACGTTTTAATCGACACAGAGTGAAAGAGGTTCCCTGCTAAGGAGCCAGCTCCCTCAATTAAAGACCATTTATGCAGTGAGGGGGAAGACGTTGTGCTGCGATGTGGAGTTAATCACCAGGCAGACACTTACAGAGTTCTCACGGATCAGGGAACTAACCCCTCTAACGGGTAAATAGGGAGAAATGCAGCACTCTGGCAAGGCCACCAAGAACACATACACATACAGTATTGAAAACATCAACTCTACCAGTTACTATATTGTGTTGTTTCTTTCCTGAATTAATTGGATGAAAGAATCTGAAAATGAATGTTATTTTAAGCTTATTTGTCCAAGCCTATAGAAGAAGGTTTTGTTATGATCACGAGATTAAAAGACTCAAAATTATAAATCAAAATGCACTTGCAGTCAGGCAAAACACGAGAAAGACATGTCAATTATCTCCCATATTCTGCAGCAACAAAGCTAAATGACTGATTGCATTTAACAGACAACTCTAATGTATCTCATCACTCTAAGGAGTCCGTGGTAGATTAATTAAAAAAAGTAATACAACATGAGGGAGAAGTATTGCCCAGCTGGCACTGATTCCATGGTCAAAGTGAAGGACAAACATGGTGACTATAATCTTTTTTCTAGGCCTCTAATTTGCAGGACTTTTATTTCCTTGTTCTGATTTACCTAAGGAGAGGCGATTTTTGTCCCTGCCTTACAGGCTGACCCACCCTGGGTGATTAACAGAGCTGATTAGTCCTTCAACACACACACACACACACACACACACACACACACA
The DNA here is from genome assembly GCF_021018895.1 of Seriola aureovittata. Taxonomy (NCBI): domain Eukaryota; kingdom Metazoa; phylum Chordata; class Actinopteri; order Carangiformes; family Carangidae; genus Seriola; species Seriola aureovittata. The sequence continues at coordinate 12,344,932 of NC_079368.1, forward strand.
CACACACACTCACACACTCAGACTTTTACTTGTCCTTCAGCAGTATGACACTGTATGGATACGCTGTCCGCACACATACAGTACGTGTGCACGTAATGATGTGGATGGAGGACCAGTGTGTGCTTACACTTATAAATGGAGAGTCTTAAAATAAAATCAAAATTAGGGTCCATTGTATTTTTGAAAGCTTAATTGTTACCATCCTCAATTATTCAGTTTCATAATTGACTGTACATTATTAACAAAACGCGCTACCAAGAGCGCATTAATCAGTATTACTCTGCCTTAACCTCAGTAAGTGGCACAATAAGAGACGCGCCCTCTCTAATCAGCTTCATTGTGTTATATCACCTCCGCTCTAACTATATCACCAAGAGTTCAAAGACCTCACACTACATGTTATTGCTGAAACCATCTTTAATCAGCGGGATTGGTCTTTGTTACATCATGGAGGTCTACATTGTAATGAAAACGCCAGCTAGCTCTGATAGCAGCCTAATTGGGAGATAATGAGCCAATAACATCAATGGCTAATGACACACCAAGTCTAAGTCACACCCCCCTCAGGCCACACAGAGGCACATTCACCACTGATGGAGTGCATAGCTGGGAAGTCTGACAGAGCTAGACCATGTTCTGTGCAAACAGGCTGTCCTGATGGCTTCATTAGGCTAATGAAAGGTGGTGGATGACGCTTAAAGATGGTTATAGTGGACTCTAGCTAAAGGGAACACCTACAGACACCTGATCTCTAGTGCACTATCTAATGGCATCCTTCAGACGCAACAGTTCAAATCATTACTGAGTTATATATTTCACCCAACTACATTTAATTTCATTATGAAAAGAGAAAAACTGTACTGCCTCTCAAAGGAAAGCAGCGCTGAAAATTTTGGGCCACTGCTATAATTTACTGATGTGAATACTATGTGTAGTTTGTTTGTTTGTTTGTCAGAGGATAAGCAGAAGGGGGGGGGGGGCTGACAGCTTAAGCACTGCATGAGTGTGTGGGCGTGGGCACCAGTAAGTGGGTTGAAGGGGGCTGAACTTTTGTCAGGTCTCAACAATAAACTAGCTAACAGTAAACAAGCCTGATGATGCATAATCACATTAAGAGAGGCACCAAGCATGGAAAAACGACCCTGCTAATCCACACTGTGCTAGCTCTGTAACCTGCACATAATCCTAGAGAGAGGGAGCGAGGTTGAAAGAAAGACAGTGGAGGACCAATAGCGGCTTTGGAATTGAATTACTGTAGGTAAAAGCTTTTGGCCAATTAACCAGGTGTTTCAAAATCTCAACCCTCATGTAGCTTTCATTTATATATATTTTTTTTTTCCCATATATTCATAGGTGATGGTGTTGTGCGTCTCTAGTATAGAGCTCAGTGATGTAGGCAGTTTAATGAAGCGTAAATGTGAGTGAAAAAAAGGTCTGAGGAACGATAACCAAAGGTTGCAACTATGGTTTACATGTACACATTATGCTTGAAGCACAAATATATCATTACATGCCCTTCTGAAGGCATGAAACAATGAATGCGGGGTATCAAATTTTTTCATGCCCCGAGTGACCTTCTTGGATCCACACAAAAATAAAACTGAACCAGGTGATCAAAACAAATGAATTAAAAAAAATTATTATTGAATAAATGAAATAAGGATAAACATATTAGGACCTTAAGAAATACATAGTGTAATATATAGTGATATAATCATAGGAAGAAATACTAGCTTGACTGTTCAGCTCAAATTATGCAGTGTGCCACATGTTACAAACTAGCAAACGGTAGAAAAATAATGTAAAAGCTGAAAGCTGAACAGCCTCTTTAATCTTCAGCGTCCATTTATGTCTATTAGAAGGGAAGCATCACGCTCTACCGGCCAATATGTGAAATATGTGCAAGATATCATTACCGATGGCGACCCTAGCTGCATGTGATATATGCCTCATTGATCAACAAGGGGACTAATCGTACGGCCGCTTGATTCATGAACTAGACAGTGCGGTTGCAAACTAACACATGGCGAACTTAACCAGAATGCCATCAAGTTGCAATGAAAAAATACCAGAATTCTACAGTTAGGAGAAAAACACACAGCTAACACATCAAACTGAACGATAAGCAGTTACAATAATCAAACGTAGCTCGAAACTTTCTAAATGTGCTCACTTCACACCAGAGGACAGCTGGTACATTAATAAACTTATAAGAAGTCCTTAATATTTGGTAGTCTAAGGCTGGGAACACACTGGCAGTGGGGCGTGTACGTGGCGGTTGTGGAACGACTCGGTTTTCATTTCAGCGTCCATGTTAACAGGTTAGAGCGGACACAATGCCTATAGAAAGATACAGCTGGCAGCAGCAGCGTCGCAGCAGACACACACATGTGTACGAGCCACAGCATTTCAGCTACGCAGCCATCATTTAGCTGCCTTGCACACACCGCACAGGCAGTTCGTTCTCAGGTGGGGAGGACACGGGAGTCAACACTCCAGGGCGACTATAAACAAAACAAATGTTTTCCATTGGCATACATCGCTCAACATGAATTATATGACCCAGTAAGTGAGCATGAAACTGCTGAGAATTTCTGCAAGAAAGTTAAAGTGGGTAACTACAAATGAACAATTATTAGATGGTTACAACAGAACTACTACAGTAAACCTTTGATACCAAATGACTTCACCGTGGTAGACTGGCAGCCACCTCTTGCCCTTTCAACAACAAAGATCATTTCTCGTTTCTATTTCTCTTCATAGGTCAAGACCTGGCTACTAAACCATGACAAAGAGAGGAGATGCAGGTTGAAGGCCAAAAAAGGAACTACGCTAATGAAGACGTTGTACAGAAGCATGAGTAGATACTACTGTATAATCTGTTCATACTCTAATCACATTATAAAAGCAGTTACCAACCCAGGTTGTGCCTATACAGTGATGTGCTGGTATCTACATGACCAACATGTGGAAATGTATTGTCAAACATGTCTGTTGTGTAATGCATACTGATTGGGTGAAAAATAAAATGATTATTTTCAAATATGAATAACAGACAATCAAAGGATCAGTAGCATCTGAATCAAAGTATCAAGAAACATCATCACCGTGACTGTATGTATATTTTATATCACTTTAACCACTGAATCTGACTCCAAGCTTATATTATTTTTTAAGTTTCTGCTGACTTTCGGGACATCAGCGGGTGACCTTTAGTTAAAATTACCTCAGCTAAAAATCATAACCCCAAAGCCAGGCAATGTAAAATGGACTATGGATTATCCAAAGTAGAGTGATGAAAAAGTGACCAAAGAAGTTAAAAAAAACAACAGTAGGTTTCCTTAAAAAGCTTATTTAGCAAAAGACATACAGGAGATGTTAAATGAGGGAAAATGGCTTTGTTTTACGGAGTATCATGTTGAACTTGCACTAATATCATAAGCCGCACTCTCTTTGCTTTACTTTCAAAACTTTGCTGAGCAAACTTTTTCTGCCAACTCCTGTACAGCTGAGGGAAATTCATCATTATCAGCCAGTGGATCAAAAATGGAGAGGGGGTGAAAATGACAGATACAGCAAAAGTAAAGAAGGAGAAGGTGGGTGGAGATGATGTGGGGAGTGAGAGTACAGAGAGATTGGAACCAGACAATGAGCAATGGTGGAGAGTGTTACTGTGTGTGGGTGGGTGGGTGTAGTAGGTGTGTGTGTGTAGTAGGTGTGTGTGTGTAGTAGGTGTGTGTGTGTGTGTGTGTGTGTGTGTGTGTGAGAAAGAGAGAGAGAGGACCTTGAAGTAGACCCTGGAAGCCGGGGACCAGCTGGACTCTGAGTACTGCCTGCTGATTCTGCCTGCCCTCCCGATCCCTCAATCCCTTACCTCCTTTCCACAAACCCTCTCCATCCTAACACTCTCCTTTCCTCTTTCTCTCTATTTTTGTTCTTTTCTTTCTTTTCATTCTATCCTTATATTTTAACTTTCATTGCAGCCTCATGTGTGCAAATGTCCCACTTCCTGAACTGCTTGAGATGACCCATCTAAAACTATTAACTAATTAAAAAACTACAGGGAAACACTTTGCATTTCTGAAACCAACCCAGTTCCTCTGGTTGTAACATTACTGCTCATCCCAGCCAAAAGAGAAACAGAAGCAAACAGCAATCATTCAAAAACAGCATATGAAATAATCATAATTCTGCCTACTTTGAAAAATTCTGAACCATTCTGGTTTATTTTTCATCCACTACTCAATCTCTAAATCCTCCCCTCTGTTTATCCTACAGGAGAACATGCCTTCATCTGGTTTCTCCTCCAGGTCTCGTACAGATTAGCAAGTGAACTCTGAACCATGGCTGTGCTGGCTGTACACCCTGGGGAGGTCAAGAACTGTCACTGGTCTCTGTCCCACCATTTAACCTGCACAGCCTCATGCAGTGAGGTGCAACCACACACACAAACACGCACCAAACCCACAATCACATCAAGCTAACGCAGCTGAGTTTGACCTCTCTGTGGCAGCAGCTAATGTGTTACAATAGTCCTTTGGCCTATGGCCCCAATTTGCTATGCCTGGCCACACTGGCAAGTAGCTACTGTATTCTTGCCATACAGTGATAACACTTCACAACAGCAAAGAAATTATACAGTCTTAGCCGTGGTTAAGGCTTACTGTTTTTAAAACCTTCAACACTACAAAAGTGATGCACAGTAAGACGTTACTTGGCTGTGGACTTGATGGGACTCACTCACAAAAACAGGAATCCTCTACAGCTAAATGACTTTGACAAATACAAGAGATGTGATCAATGAAATTGCATAATGAATGATGACAGATAAATGGCGTGTTTACAAACTAGTCTTGTCCACCCACAGTAAGCAGGGTGTAATCAAATCATAACTGTTTTTGAAAAACACGCCTCACACTCCATGTAGAGTACAATTTGTGTTGCAGTGTTTTCTATTCATCAACTCATCTTTTAACTACCCGACCCTTAGTGAAGAACTGAATAGAGTTAGGGGAAAAACACTGCATGTAAAGAAAAGGGAACAGTAATGTAGCGCTAAAGCATTCAGTCTAATTACCACCAGATCCTCCATTCTTATCTAAATTCTATTAAAATTGTCTATCACAAATCAAATTACCAACAGGGATTGCTTTGCAGAAAAATGTTCTCTGTACATCTTCCAGCAATATGCAGCTAAATCAGGTTCTTCTCAGATGAGGGACTGCAAACTTCAGAGAGAAAAGACTGGAGCACACTGATTGATTTGGAGGTTTTAATTGTTTCAACTAACGTTTCAACTATTGTGCCTTCAGAGTAGCTTACACCTATAGATGGAGAATCTTAAAATAAAATCAGAACTGATGTCCATTGTATTTTTGAAAGCTCACTTGAGGAGCCGAATCGTCCTCTAATTCATGATATGTTTGCTGGACAATACGTACTTCTTGGGCTTGATTTCATGTAACTTAAAGATATATGTGCATGTTGTTTTTATGTCTTGTTTTTAATGTACGGGAGCCAGCCCTTGGATCTATTGTCCAATGGGTTGAGTATGGAATAAGATTTCAAACATAAGAACAAATGTACATAAATCCTAGGTTGACTATATACATACACTGTATTGGTTTGCCCAATGCCATTTTCCTCTTTTACTCACCCACTGGTGTCAAAACGTTTGTCTGTTTTCACAATTAAAGAGAACAAATCAAGCAGTGTGCTCCAGTCTTTGCTTTGCCGTTGTCCTTCTAGTTTAAGATCCATGTTTCTCTGAGGGGACTACATACGTCATACCTGGAGATAACCTATTAAAAATGGGCGGCATTGAGCATTAACCCTACAAACCTACAGCCACAAAAACTCACTTCCTGAAAAGAAGGGACCTCACATTCAATTATCACACCACACAGACACACTCATCAATTTAAACGGGAGAGGATTAATTAGGCCTCCATTAGGTGCATCACAGAGCCATGGTCACTGACACAGGCTACATTATTTAGTACAATTTTATTAGTACAATAACTGTACATCATGCTGCTGTACAGTGGAAAGCTTCATCTGTGCTGTTGTTCCCACATTACAGGCTCTGAACACCATGTTTGGATCTTTCTAAAAGTTTCAATAATCATCCCATTTGTGAGGACAAACAAACACCGGGTTAATGGCTTCAGTGACATGACGGTTGCCGCGGTTATTCACGGGACAGCAAAGTGCACTTTTACTTTCCATCAGATAGCAATTTACCATGAAGTTAAGTGAACTTAACAATCGGATTGAATACACCATCGCACCATTGTCGGTTGAGACGAGGAATGAATGGGCAGGAAGAGAAAAGGCTGCTTCCACTCCTTCACTGACTGCACTGATGTAACCAACAAGTGTGATAACCATGAGTGAGATGACAACTGTACCAAAAGTTATATTGTGAAGATTATACTAAAAAGGGAAAGAGACACCTACACATGTAGAGAACATATCTGTGAGAAACCAACATAGGCTCTGTGATTCAATACTATTGTTTACCTGCACATTATCTGCACGATAACTAATTTCCTTTAAAGATGTAAATTTAAAAATCAAAAAAGTATAAAAATCTAATTCTTTGACAACATGTAATTTCAGTTCAAATCCATTTTACTGTCCATTTGTGTTTTATGCACACATGAATAAAAAAAAAAACAAAACAAAAAAAAAAAACAACAGAGCTGGTGAACATTATGTAATACTGACTGTCCAGATATTTTTATTGCACCTGCGTTACATTTAAGATTACAGTATATTCAAATACTTTGCTTGCAGTCAATGGTTTGCAGAATTACATACATCAGTTCGATTTTTGAACATTATGCATGTGTCAGTCATGGATCAAAGTTTAGTTTGTTTGTGTTTTAGGGTGTTTATATAATTCTATCTGACAAGTGTGCCTTGTTTTCCAAAGTATCATAGGTGTCAGGAAGAGTGCAGTATATTCCTCAATGAGTCACATTCAAATTTTCACACTTCTGTTTTTGTATCCTGAAAAACCAAGCAACCACCCAAATCTATGAATAAAATGAATGCTAAAGTCTCTGGAAGGGGACTTCTGCCTTCTTCTCTTATCTGCCGGGAAGACATTATTCTACTCATTGCGTCATTCAATATACCCCTGTTGTGCACATTTGTAGCACTGTCTTGTAAAACGAGTGTGTCATTCAAGGAGTTATGTAAATTTCAAGTATGTAATTTTGTGATAGATACATCAATCTAACAAAGAATTCAAAAAGCCTTGCAGCAAGATTTTACTCTTATCATTTTGTTTTTTTTCGAGCACAGGTTCATAAAGGAAAGACAGTACAACAAAAATAAACCTGCATGTTTGTATCTGTATGTTAAAGTAAAAAGAAAACAGGTGAAAAGTGTCACTCTCAATGAAATAAGGAGCACAGTAATCTGAGTAGGAGAAAACTGAAGAAAAGAAGCAAAGAGAAGAAAACAGGGTCTTGAATCAAAGCCAATCACTTCAAGGGCTTGAACTTGGCCACTGAATTCTTTGAAAAATGTTCTTATACACACAGGGAGGAGAACAGAGTGCTGTTTTTTAAAAAAAAAAAGAGAAAAAAAAAGGAGGGAGGTAGAGAAATTGAGAGGTGAGGAGAAATTAACTTGATGAAGCAATGAATGTGAAGTTATGAGAAAAAAACTGGTGGGTGAAGTTATAGCCTCCACACCCAACTGACCTGTTCCCAAATAATCAGCAAGAAAAAAAAAAAGATTAAGTCCCTGAGAACAAGAGCAGTTTTCACACTCTAGCACACAAAGAGAAGGACCGTCTCAGAGATGAGAGGGTTGGCCGCATTGTACTGCTCCACTTAAATCTTACTTTCAATTCACTAAATGTGTTATTTGACTTGGCAAAGGAGCTGGTATGTCCCATGGAGCAGCAGGGAGTCTTACCAGGACTTTGCCAAGTTTGCTGCAGCCCCGCTGAACAGCCTTCTCCTTGGCTAGCTAGTGACCTTAGACTTAGTGGGTGGTTCTACTCAGTGGTGAAGAAAAAAGGAGGGAAAGCTTGGAGAAAGGGAAAAAAATAAAGAATAAGCATAACCTCTAGTGGTTGAAAGTTCAACCTCTAATTTTAAATCTGTCCTCATGAGCACTTACATGACACTGAGGAGAAAAAATAGAAAAAAGGAAAGAAAAAAGTGTTTAAAGAAAAAAGACAGACATCATGAGATAATTCCGAACAGACTGAGAGGAAGGAGAGAAAGAGCATCTAACACTCAGAAGTCCAAGCTACGGTAGTTAACACTGGCCTGGCCTGCCCCAGCCCAGGAATCTGTCAGTATAATGTGACTAGCAGGAATGGAAAATATTTTTTGTTTGCCTTGAGAATGATGGAAAATGAAGACCACGAGAACAACTTAGTAGTATATACTTTGCTGTGAAACCAAAATAATGCAAAGTTATTAGAAGAGTGGAAAAATCCTATAAAACCTCTCAGTGATTGGACTAAGACAGAAAACCTATTATTTCACTTTTCTAAGACAATAAATCAGTGGTTATTATGGGGACTTGTCAACTGAAATGACTTTCTAAACTCATAAGCTATATATTCAACACAAGCAATTTAAGTTGGATACAGCTGATCCCACATTTGGCATAAGACATGCAAACAATAAACTGCTTCAGCTAAATAAAACATGGCTTTACATTTTTGAGATATGTGCCAATCTCATTGAAAACAATCTATTTCTTTCCATTTTGTGCAGTTTACAAAATTCTTGTGTTCTCTTTTAGCTCAAATTTCATCATAGCTTTCCATTAAATAAAAAATGATGTGATCATGTGTTGTTTCATTTACAGCATAGTTCAGTATGAGGTCAGCAGTACATAAAAACACTCACTATAATCCCTGCAATTAAACTTGACATTCTATGTTAATGGTTCTATTTGCGCACACTATTTGCCAAGGTTTCATGCCACTGTGTTTGAGAGGTCCAGACTCAGGGGAGGACAAATCACGACAACTCTAAAAAAAAAAAAAAAAAAGGAGCCATCTATGGTTGCCAACACGATAAACCTGTAGGGAGGAGCCCCAGACACCCAGCTCCACTCATCCTCAAAAGCAAGTCTCACCATCTTTAACTCATAGGAATTTGAAAGCTGAGGCACCCCTCACCATCCTCCCTGTGGCCCACATTGCGAAAAATAAAAGAGAAGTGAAGCACACAGACAAAGAGAGATGTTGTGAGGAGGACAGGAAGAGAGGATGAGGAATTATGCCAGGGTCTGAAGATTCATTTTGAGGTTGGATTTAGAGAAATGGTGTCTGGCAGCAAGTGCAGGGTCAAGCCCTGCAGGCCTGGAGCTCAAGCAGCCATCTTGGCAGTGACTCCTTCGGTGCAGCAAGAAGGGAGGGGGGAGGGATTGCTTTACAAGGTACATCAGTCTGCTGGGACCCACCATTTCCTCTTTCCCACTGTTGCACTAATGCAGCTTCTATTTTTCTTTCATACAGTTTATCTTTGATCAGAAATATATTGCTCAGACGACAAGAAGAGTAAACATCCACATAATTTGGAGCAGAAATCATTACTTCCTGTAGTTATATTTACTATTAAGATGATGATACTCAGAAGGGAATTAGTAATCAAGGCATCAGATGGTGAGTATGCCCCCCCCAACCCCCAACCCCAAAAAAAAGAAGGACAGAGAGCTCCTTTCCCTTCCTTCCTCTTCTTGTGAATATTTTTGGAATGTATAGGATCAACCTTGGATTGGAGTCATTTTCAATAAACACGGGAAATCAAATAATCATTGTGACATATTCCGCTTTCTCCCTCTCTTTCTTTGTTTCTTTCCCTCTCTCGCACACACATGCGCACACACACATACACACAGTGCACTCCCCCTTTCCAGGGCCTCCTACATGGGAAAAGTAGACGAGCCATGAAAAGCGTACAGTGTTGATCCAGCCGATAAGCTGACCAATTGGGTTCATTTATCAAGGAAAACCTTTGCTCAAATGTGATCCCTGTGTATGATGGAAAGCCTTCTGACAACTCTATCCCATCCATGTCTCTGTGGTTCTTGGCATGGTCGCGTTGCAGAAACCCTAGCAGTGTTATTACAGATCTTTAGTGGCCTACAACAGGACATTAGTTAAAACAAATATGTAAATCTGAGTAAGAGAGACTAGGAGGGGAGTCTGAATGATGTACGCCAGATAAACTACGTCGAGGAAGACAGAGGAATGACCTTAACAGTGTTTACGCTGCAAAACCAAGCTAGCTATGATTAATTAAGAAAACCAGTGGCTGATCAGAGAGACACAGAGACAGTAAATAAAACTCATCTGGAATGGGTTTCTGTTTCTCTTCCGTACAAACCGAAACCCAATACTCATATCAGATCTGAATGCTGTGCAGCGATAATAGCTGAATATTCATTTTGGTGCGAGCGGAAGACAAACATTCCCGTCCTTAATGACATCTCCTGGGAGGAAGTTCATTACACAAGGTTGTTACGCAACAAAACCCTGTCACTTTGAGAGGTCAGAGGAGGTTCACACTGCTAACATTAGCGCAAAAGCCAATGGCAACTAGGTTAGTGACACTTCCTGCATGAAATAACAACTTGAAAAGAACTGGGATACAAGTAACATCAGTTCTCCAGATAGACATGTTAAGACTTCACTATACTGGCCTACTTTGCGTCAGGAAGCAAAACAGTGTCACAATAACACACTGAGACTTAAGATAGGTTCAAGTAGAAAAGGTGTATGTCAATCACTCCAGCAAATTATGTCCAATCAATAATTGTCTTACTGTGTGGTTCAATACACAAAGATATATAAGCCTATTTTGGGTTTAGCAGAGGAAGCGATTTGTCTTGAGTGGTAATCCACGCTATTTGAATTTTAGTTAACAAACAATTATTGTTTTGATGTTTTTTGTTGAAAAAAGAAGCAACATTTTTTTTTTTTAATAAAATTGGCTATCAAATGCTCCTTTTTTTTCTTCTTCTTTTGACTGTGAATTCAAACGGTAAATTCAGTTTTTCCTCCATTTGTTCTAAACACTGCTGATGAAAGAAATGACATCACTTCCTGTGTGATATAAAAAGCAAATCTTAAGAATTTCTCCATAGAAATATTACATACATCAAAGATTGTTACTTTGCACAACATCCAATCTGTCATGGCCACTAACTATTCATAAAAGCCTCCGAGCAATTAATAAAATGGTTGTGTTTCCTGTTTGTGTATATGTTCCCTGCACTTGCAAATGTGTTCGTGTGTGCTACTGGATCTTTATGGAATAATACGAGGAAGAAATGAGCAAGAAACTTTAGTAATACTAGTTGAATCCTCTCCCACAGTAACAGGCAGGTGTACTGTATGTATGTATTCCTGATGGAAAGTGTGTGTGTCTCAGTGTGTGTGGGAAAACACTGTAGCTGTAGTTACACACTGTTCTGTGCACTGATTGATGGTTGCTGTCCATGCAGGCCTACATTTTTGAGTGGATTGGAGTCATAGCACATGAGCAAACACAAGACGGAAGAGTGTGGAGCTCTCCACTACAAAGAATAGACTCTCTGCCCTACATACACACTCTCTCCCTCTCTCACACACACACACACACACACACACACACACACACACACACACACACAGATCCACTTCCCCACCTCCAGCGCTTGAAGATCTACCTGCCAGCTGCTGCCAGTCGCAGGGAAAGATGGGCTTTGTTGGTTTTGTGAAACCCACCGACAAGACCCCCCTGGAGACTGCAGGTCTCAAGCAGCACAAGCCTCAGACTTATCCACTCCGCCGCACAGGCAATCTGTTTTCTATATTACCAGCCTGTATCACTGTACTATGCACTATAGAACAGCAATTGAGCAGGAAATTAAGTTAGGGGATCGGTATTTGGCGGAGGAGAACGAGCTGGTGTGGTCTTCCCTCTCCACATACAAGGATCATTAAATATCACACGAGTTTCTTGATAAATTTCCTCTTCTCCTCTCTCTGCTGTTCCCATCAACTCACTCCCCTCTTCCTCCTCTCTCTTCTTCTCTGTCTTTCTGTCTCTTTTCTTTCTTCCTCAATTTCCCTCTCATCATCTGCCCGTTCCTCTCTCGTCTTGCTGTATTTGTAGTGTGTATGAAACAAAACATCCTAATGGATGTTTGAACAGCTTGAGATGTGTCGGCCTGGGAACTACCTCCCTGTGACAGGGAGCTCTGGCAGGGAATTGAGACCATTACAAGGGGAAAATAGGGGACATATTTCTTTCTTTTCCTCTTTGTTTATTTCTTTTCCTCTCTCTGGGTCCTTCTGTGTAGTCCCCCTCCCCTCTCTGTCTATTTTCTCTCATTATTTCTCTGTACATACAAACAGAGGACAGAATCTAGGCTTTTTTTTTTTTTTTTTGAATTAGCAGATGTGGAGGAAACTTTTTTTTTTTCCCTCCCCTCTTTTGGCTCTGTCTTCTTCTGGCTTTCTCCTATACTTCTTATCCTTAACTGCGTATGTAAGTGTAAAAAGTTAGTATGTGACTGAAGGAAGAAAGAGAGTGTGTCACTATTCAAAAGCTTAATACTTAACTTTCACTGAGGCAGAGGCAGTTCTGGTGGGATGAATGAACATTGGTGTGCACATACTTATACTCTCACACACATTTTTTTTTTTTTTTTTTAACTCCTGTGTGAATTTATTTTCTAGCACAAAAATTGACTTTTTGTTTCTTTTATTAACTTCTTAATCATAAACCTCATTATCAAACTAATAATTAACTTATAGTTCAAATTACTTTTAGGTTAATTTTGGGTATTCAAACGCCCCAGATCTCAACTTATTAATGAAATGTATATTCATAGAAGACATTGATTCCATTGCCTCCTCTTCACACTTTTGGGAAAATCTTTATTTGGCATGTTCGAGTGGACTTGAGTGGACCGCAGCACATTTTGTGCAGGATACATTAATACAATTTCGTAAAGTTTTAATTTAAATGCTATTACTAAATTACCTAAAATATTCCTATTCGAATTTCCTCATATCTAATGAGGCTAACAACTAAAAACATTTCCCCGTCATGTAAAAGATGCAACGCATGTGGAAACAGTTATCTCCTTTCAGTGACTGACATTTTGAGTTTGTTGCTCAAAACAATGTTTTTGCAAAAACCTGAAAGCAGACACTGGCTTTCTTTTATTCATCCAGAAAGAAAGCAGCAGACACAGTAACACACTCACAAGGACAAAGAGCTCTTACTGCCACAATCTAGGGTCAATCAGTAGTGTTGACAGCTAAATTAACAAGTACTACAAGAACCATTACTTTTGGCTCCTGGTTGTGTAACAATGAACAGATATACCAATACACCGTCAGACAGATAATCAAATAAATCAATATCTATAAATAAGCAAATGAACAGCAAAAATATATATTGCTCTAGAGGTAGATTTATGACTATCATTGGCCACATGGAACACACACAGCGCTCAAGGCCTGTGCAGTGGTCAGGTTAGTGGGAGGCAGTCAGAGAGATAAGGCGCCAAACAGGTCTAAATCCCTCCTGAAGCGGTCTTGATGGACAGACAGGCCACCATTAACAATGCGGTGGCTTGTGAGAGCAGCAGCTGATGGAAAGATACCCTGGCATTTACTGTGTTAAGAAGTGGCCCTTAAAGATTTCACACTTCCAATTTCTTTGAATTATCTGCCATCTCCAGCCTGTCACTCAGCCTGACAATCTCAGATTCTTGCTCACTGAGGCACCAGGATGGTTATTGACAAAGCAATCCGCTGTGATACAGCAAAGCCTGATAAAACATTAGTCAAACAACACGACGTACAACTCTAGACTCACGGATGGATGGATGCTCGCACTTTTCGTTTCTCTCTTCAAATGCACTTTCATTCATGTCCAATCAAGTTTTAGTACAACATAGTGGTGTTCTGGAGATTGGCAAATGTTACATTGAGCTCATGTACCTGTGTCTTTCTGAAATACCATAAATCAGTGATTTGGTGTGACTTGAGAATCTCCTCTATGTGTCACGTTTTGCTAAATTGTAGCATACGAAGCAAAATGCATTTGTTAAGGTCCACCAAAGGCAGTGATGACAGCCAACACTGTTATGACACTGAACAGACTGCTTATCAGATCTTTACTGGTTTGATTCGCTCACTGCTCCAGACAGGCCGTGATAGAAATATCACCACATCCCCATTACCCTCAGCATTCGGTACATAGTGCACAGCCTGTGCTTTCCATGAATTATTAAAAGCAGACAGATTACGCTGCAAGGCTGGAAGTCTAGAGGCATGCTACAGATGCTGCTGAGCAAAACAGTAACATCAGAAGTGTGTTTTTGTTCTTTTTTTAGAGAAGGGCCCTGTTGTTTTTTTTTTCTAAAAGGTCTGAATCAGATTAGAGAGGGTGGCCGTTTGGATAAGCGTATGGGTATGTGGATAAGAAAAAGGAAATCGTGGGTGGGGTTTGGACATGTGTATATTTCTGTGCACATGTGTGAGTGTGTGTACGTGTGTGTTGCAAAGGATGAAGGGGGTTGAAGGGCATTGTGTCAGGGCTTGTCTGACATGCGGCCTGGTGGGTTGGCTGAATGGTTGGTTTGCTGTCTAGATGGCTGGTTGGGTGCAGCCAAGCTCAAGCCTGGCAACTCTCTCTCTTTCTCTCTCTCTCTGTCTCTCTCGCTCTCCCTGGAGTGACGGGCTGAGACATTAAGACAGGCGTTTTAATTAACTGTGCCACTCTTCCACCTGCTGCCCTCAATATGCTCCGGCCCAGGCAAGCTGTCTCTTATACCACTGACTCTCTCGCACTCTTTTTGCTCCATCTTTCCCATCTCTCTATCATTTTTCTACTCTCTCACTTCTTTCTCTCACTTTATTTCCAATTTTTCAAATCTTAACCTCCATCAGTCCAACATGCTCTCCCTAACCTCTCTTTTCTATCCCTTGTGCTTCCCTCCGCAGTTTGACCCTAATAAATGAAAACTCATACCAATAGATAAGATGATTCTATGAGGCTCATATGACAGAATTAGCCAATTTCTTTT